>NC_041394.2:98335981-98453481 GCF_900747795.2 Erpetoichthys calabaricus | reverse complement strand
CGGTGCCCTCTTTCAGTTGCGAGAAGCAGATCATAGAATGGAAACTATTTCAACACATTATATATATAGGGACAGAATAAATAAAATTCAACCTATGTTCTATCTACTACAACAATTTCAATTTGAAATGAATAATAATGCTTCTATATTATTTACATATATACATACACACTAATGGCCTACCACATTTTTCAAGCTATTACTGAAATTTAAGCAGTTCAAGTTCATTGAATAACCAGAAATGGTAAAATTATCAGAGGTGCAAAAATGTTAGGTTATCAAAACTGAAAAATAATGTAATTTTCAGAGTTAAATAAAAAGTATTTTCAGGGAACAAGTAATATCTTAAGAACTTACAGCTTTTCTTAAGCAATGGAAGTTATTTAAGCTTTGAAAGCTGATGCAAACAACTCCTACTGGTGTCCCAACTTCTGTTGATTACTTAGAAACCCTCTATCTGTATGAAAGTAGTGTTGGAGTAAACTGCATTTCTACACCTTCTGATGAATTATTATTTGGACAATATTGCACTACAGGAAGTAGTATATTGTTACCATAAGGGAGAGAAAAGGTCAATTAACAAAAGTAGACAGATGGACGATTAAAACCCTTAATAGTGTAGGTCTTTACTGCAAAGAAAGCCAAGGTGTTTGTGAGTACCATTTCCTACATCAAGAGGAACTTTGAAAGCAGAAGAAACAACAAAATCAAAAGGCAAATTTCTGAGTGTTAAAAACTTGTTTGATAGATGCTTCACAGCATAACAGCTTCAAACACAGCTTAACAGTAGTTAACGTAAGTAAGTCTCACTTTCAAATGTGAAGAGAAGACTTTAAGCTGCAGGTCTGGCTGATCAAGTGCAGTAGAAAAGCAAATTGTTAAAATGGTCAAAATGTCTAGTACACCCTGTCATGCACGTGCGAGTAGGAAGACGTTGTATGGATCAAATGAAGGTAATTCCACACCAAGCCAGGGGTGGCAGGGTGCACTAAACCTTCTCCTGTTATCTCTGCAGACCAGTCGCGGGAAAACCTGTCTGACTCATCGCTGAAGACATCACTTCTGGTTCCAGCGCCCAGGCTGACGTGACTTCCGGGCCCGGCACACAGGCTGACGCCAGAAGAGTTCACATCTGGTTCCCCTCCATCACTTCTGGTTTTATCAGTTAAAACTGCCATCTTTCTCAAACAGTTCATGTCTGGACTACAACAGAGATACTTCTGTCTAAAACCAAACCCATCGCTGCCAGGGATAATGTACAGGTGGCTGCCCCAACCCTTTTTAAGTGTGTCGAGTCTTTTCACAACCCCTATTATTCCACTTTTAATTGAAATGTGTGCAGTTTAATTTCTCAATGTACTCTAAAATTACAGCACAGAAAGTGAGAAAATAGATGAGTAGATTTTTTTAAAATGCATTTCCTACCTCTGTCAGATTCAAATTCTGACTAGGAGAGATGTTTTAAAATGTAATATTGATTAATCAGAATATAATTATGAATAGTCAAGGTAAGGCATTAAATGATTAAATAGAAATGTAGCATGGCAGGTCATTTTAGAACATTTTTAAATAATTTGCTAAAATTTTTAAATCACTTCTTGCCCATTTAAAAATGACAGACTTACATGAAAATCTGTATTATTCAAATGCAACTACTCAAGTAGTGAAAACATTATGGGAATAGGTGATAGCATATTGTGGGTGCCCAGGAGGAAGGACAGGCATCCTGGTCAAGATAACAGAAGGTTTCATACCCCGCCATAATAAAAGGACCAGGACAATGGACACATCAGGAGCAGGTCAATTCCTCCATATGGCAGGTGACAAGTGTTCTTCGGGACTAAACCTGATTAGGACAAATGGAAAATTTTGGGGTCTTTTGGGGTCTGCCAGAGGGCTAGGGAGGACTGCCCTGTTTTCTGCACAAACCGGAAATGCTCCGGTCTGGATGACTGGGACAAGAGATCAGGAGCAATTCCCAGGTCGAGGTTAAAAGAAAGCCTGCTCCCTCATTTTGATGAGTCAGAGTCGGGAGTAGGGAATCCATTCCCGGGAATTCGGGAATCCCAGGCTCCTGGGGATGACACAGTGCATGGGCATCTCACATGTAAACGGTTTTAGAATGACCGACACTTATTTTTAATAAAACTACTGCAATATGTAGTGACACCAATAAAAGACTAACCTTATCTACAAGCAGTTCATGCTGTCATATAAGTACATGTATCTAGTTAGTTGCGGTAATAAGAGCGTAGAAAGCACAACGTGTCCAGCGTGCGGTCATCCAGGCGAGTGCGCACCTTCGTGCAGAGTACGCCAACAGCTGAGAAAGCACACTCTGCCTCTACTGAAGTAGGTGGCACAGTCATCAGATACTGATATACTTGTTATAAACAACGCCTGCGCTTTCCGTTGCTCTGAAACACCGCCATTTCAGCTTTTACTGATGCATCCAGTTTCTTGTCATCATTCTGTGATGGGCAAGTTTCTTGGCACAGATAATGCGGATGCAACAGACTGACGCATTGCAATTTCAAGTTGCTGTTCAAAGCTGTTGTTTGGTGAAGTGCAAGCTGCAGCAATGGCGCCACCATCATTATTTTCAACTATAACTCTGTTATTTCTTGATCGATTTTTACACTTTTACATGCTATATATGTGAGCTTGGCCATTCCCGTTCACCCGGGAATTCCAGCAGTTTCATTCCCGGGAATGCGAGAACGAAAAATGTCCAGGAATCCGGGAGCCCGGGAATGGATTCCCTAGTCGGAAGGCAGTGGGATACACTCTTGGAGGAGGAAGGAGAATTGTGATTGCTTTATTTTTGTCGATATTCTTGTCGAAAAGGTGTTGGGGCTCAATAAAACTCTTTGGGTTGGAAGTGTGCTTGGGCATTATTGTGTCTGAGGTTTGGTGCTCAGTGGCACCCCGGGGTGGTTACAGTATACTGTGCATCTGTAGTATTATGTCTGGGAGATGCATTAAATACATAAAACATGTTTTATGCCTGCTTAAAAACTGAAAAGAAACAGCATCGTCAGTTGGCAGCAATCCAAGAAAAACCTGCATTGACACAGGAAGAATAAGCAAATAGCACATTGACAGCAACTAAGGCCAAGGACCCATATCCCAGCTTCAGTGCTAATCGCTAAACCACTGTGCTGGCCTACATTAGCCATTATTGACATAAATTCCCACAGATAATCAACAACTGATTATGTAATTCAATTGTACATTTTTTCTTAATTATTAAAATTTCAAATCAAAATCAGCCGAATACAGCGTATCTTTAATATCTAATTTGTACTAATTTAAAAAAGTATAGTACAAAAAAAATTCAGGTACCACTGAATTTAACTTTAAAATTTAATACCTCATTGGATGTAGATCAAACATGGGAGGCTGCAATTCAGCCAACTCAATGGCAGTGATACCAACAGCCCAAATGTCACACAGCTGATCATAACCACCTTTCTTGTCTACAGCAGCCACCTCAGGTGCCATCCTGTACGAAAAATTTTAATAAGATCACTAGTTTTATGGTTATGTTACAAGTTTATATAAAGGTATTCAGTAAATCAGAATATTACCAGTAATGTTATCATTTACAATATGATATGTAGTTAAAATATACAGAAAATTAATAAGCTTTAAAGATGTATATACTCAAGTCATAAGATTGCTAGCTTTAAATCTTAATGACTTCGCACAAAATGTCTCTCTCTTTATGAACTGGTAGCATTCTCATAACAAATTTGGCAAACATCATTTTCCTTTAAAACTAGCTATTCAAATTGTAAAGATACTATGTTAAAAGTGTAGGTTGGCTTACCAGTATGGCGTTCCTATAAAGGACTTCCTCTTGGCTACAGATGCATTAATTTCTGCTGCAACACCAAAATCAGCTAAACAAAAAAAAAATCAAAACTCACAGGTAAAATGTTTAATAATACCATATGTCTGCATAGTAGTAGGCATTTAAATTTTTTCACATTGCCACACATATACAATCCTAGATAACCTCAGTGAGACACAACAATATCTCAGTATTTGAAAGCACTCTACCTGATAAGTAAATGACAAGACATTGTTTCATCTCCTTGGTCGATGAATTCCAACAGAATAATTTCACAATTTACAGGTATATATGTGCTTGAGGACAACACGTTAGATTTGTGTTTATAAAGATAGTTATGAGCCAATCACAGAATATTTCAACAGGGTGTACATTGCCTGATTCATGCCTCATCTCAGTTCAATTTACTTAAGCACTGACACTGAGCAAAAGTGGCAAATTCTTATCTCAAAAAAGTTGTTTTTCAAGACACAAAAATAGCAACAGATGCAATCTGCAAACAGTGTAATGAAAACACATGTATAAGATGGCACTTGAGAACAAACACATCTCCTAATGTATAAATCTGTATGTATATACAGTGGTGTGAAAAACTATTTGCCCCCTTCCTGATTTCTTATTCTTTTGCATGTTTGTCACACAAAATGTTTCTGATCATCAAACACATTTAACCATTAGTCAAATATAACACAAGTAAACACAAAATGCAGTTTTTAAATGATGGTTTTTATTATTTAGGGAGAAAAAAAATCCAAACCTACATGGCCCTGTGTGAAAAAGTAATTGCCCCCTTGTTAAAAAATAACCTAACTGTGGTGTATCACACCTGAGTTCAATTTCCGTAGCCACCCCCAGGCCTGATTACTGCCACACCTGTTTCAATTAAGAAATCACTTAAATAGGAGCTGCCTGACACAGAGAAGTAGACCAAAAGCACCTCAAAAGCTCGACATCATGCCAAGATCCAAAGAAATTCAGGAACAAATCCACATTACTAACTGAGAATGGTAAACCGGATGGACGCAGGGACATCCGGCCATGGGCCGTAGCCGCAAAAAGACGTACTGCGCAGCCGCAAAAAGACGTACTGCGCAGGCGCCCCAAGACATGAGGCGCCGCGAGAGGCGGCCACGACCACAGAAAAAAGGAGTGAGCACCGCACGAAACACATTGCACACGAAACTAGCACACAAAAAAAAAGAAGCCGCTCGCGCCCCACAAATCCCACACCCACCTCCAAGCACCCCCCCCCCCCACAAGCAACGGACGGGACACACACAAAGAGGAGGATTCAACGATCACAGGTACAAAACGATACGGCTCGGATAACGGGACCAAACACACGAACCCGCATGAAAAAACAAAATACATGGCGGCACATACAATGCGCTTCTGAACCTCCGGAAGAAAAAATGTCTCGGCTCCAAAAACGCAAAGCTCAACTAACACATTAACAGAAACCAGCGCATAAGGACAGACAAAATGAACGTACACACATACAGCACGCGTCTCAAAGTGCTGCATCGAAACAGGCAGGGATTCAAAACGAAACACCTCCCGTCTCAGACATACGTAAACGGCAGCGAAGGGACAAAATAAATAAACGCAGACGTCTACACCGCATATCTGGAATGCCAAAAAACAAGCAGGCAAGGCTCCAAAAAGAAAAAGCTCAACTGACTGACATACAAAAACGAGCAAGGCTCAATACAAACAATTCACGCAGTAGACTACAACGGGCTTCTCACACAGCACAGGCAAATCGATTACAGCTCCAAAACAACACGTCCCAAATACTACACCTACAACAACGCGCCTCTCAAACGGCACAAGCAAAAGAAACACGTCACGGACACCAACGACAGACACCTGCTAAACACTTGCGCCAGTTAGCTGACAACGCGTTCAATAATGAGTCCACTATTCAGGAAAATTCATTGGGATTAATGAATGTCATTTGCAATCATTGTCATTCACTTAACTTCCCTGAAGAAACAACTGACAATACAAGTAATGAATTTACACGTTGTTGTCAAAAGGGTCAAATTAGACTGCCTTCTTTACATTCATATCCTGAATATCTACAGAACCTTCTTACGATGTACCTGAAAGTAAAAACTTTATGAACTGCATTAGATCCTACAAATCGGTATCCACTATGAACATGAACAGTAGCACTGCACGTGACATCCGTCTTGCACAACTGTTAATTATTGATGAATGTGCAATGGCATCCAGTCACTTACTCAACACCATTCATAAACTTCTACAAACATTGATGAATAATAATATTCCCTTTGGAGGAAAGGTACTTTTATTAGGAGGAGATTTTAGACAGTGCTTACCTATTGTTCCACATGCCATGCGCTCACCTATTGTTCAGTGCACCTTAAAATACGCAGACAATTAACATTGCTTTCAAAAGATACACTTAGTACAAAACATGCGATGTCCAGAACCAGATCATAACAATTGGTTATTACATCTGGGAGATGGTACACTCACCAATACAGATAGACCTCACCCAGATATTAGTACAATTCCTCAAGCCTTTATCTGCGACGACTTAGTTACAGAGATATTTGGAACAGCAATCTCATTAGACCAAATGCCCCTTTTAACACAATGCGCTATATTATGTCCAAACAATATTAATGTAGAAAACATAAATACCCAAGTCATTGCATTACTTCCTGGAGAGACACAACTCTTTCTAAGCTCTGACAAAGTTGACTCTGATCACGACGATGACCATCTTCATTGACCTTACAAGTTCTGACCTGAAATTACCTTTTACACTTAAAAGGCATGTACAAAGAAATTTTCCAATAACCCTTTACACTGTGCCACACACTTTATTGTTTGCTTTCTATTTACATCATCTACACCTTCACACTATTCTATATCTCATTCATACATCACGCTCTTTGTCATTCCCAACACCAGGGGTTGGCGAGCGAAGCGAGCAGGGGGCGGAGCCCCCTAGTGAGAACAGAAGTAATTGAGATCTATCAGTCTGGTAAAGGTTATAAAGCCATTTCTAAAGCTTTGGGACTCCAGCGAACCACAGTGAGAGCCATTATCCACAAATGGCAAAAACATGGAACAGTGGTGAACCTTCCCAGGAGTGGCCGGCCGACCAAAATTACCCCAAGAGCGCAGAGATGACTCATCCGAGAGGTCACAAAAGACCCCAGGACAACGTCTAAAGAACTGCAGGCCTCACTTGCCTCAATTAAGGTCAGTGTTCACGACTCCACCATAAGAAAGAGACTGGGCAAAAACGGCCTGCATGGCAGATTTCCAAGACGCAAACCACTGTTAAGCAAATAGAACATTAGGGCTCGTCTCAATTTTGCTAAGAAACATCTCAATGATTGCCAAGACTTTTGGGAAAATACCTTGTGGACTGATGAGACAAAAGTTGAACTTTTTGGAAGGCAAATGTCCCGTTACATCTGGCGTAAAAGGAACACAGCATTTCAGAAAAAGAACATCATACCAACAGTAAAATATGGTGGTGGTAGTGTGATGGTCTGGGGTTGTTTTGCTGCTTCAGGACCTGGAAGGCTTGCTGTGATAGATGGAACCATGAATTCTACTGTCTACCAAAAAATCCTGAAGGAGAATGTCCGGCCATCTGTTCGTCAACTCAAGCTGAAGCGATCTTGGGTGCTGCAACAGGACAATGACCCAAAACACACCAGCAAATCCACCTCTGAATGGCTGAAGAAAAACAAAATGAAGACTTTGGAGTGGCCTAGTCAAAGTCCTGACCTGAATCCAATTGAGATGCTATGGCATGACCTTAAAAAGGCGGTTCATGCTAGAAAACCCTCAAATAAAGCTGAATTACAACAATTTTGCAAAGATGAGTGGGCCAAAATTCCTCCAGAGCGCTGTGAAAGACTCATTGCAAGTTATCGCAAATGCTTGATTGCAGTTATTGCTGCTAAGGGTGGCCCAACCAGTTATTAGGTTCAGGGGGCAATTACTTTTTCACACAGGGCCATGTAGGTTTGGATTTTTTTTTCTCCCTAAATAATAAAAACCACCATTTACAAACTGCATTTTGTGTTTACTTGTGTTATATTTGACTAATGGTTAAATGTGTTTGATGATCAGAAACATTTTGTGTGACAAACATGCAAAAGAATAAGAAATCAGGAAGGGGGCAAATAGTTTTTCACACCACTGTAATGTGTAATAACTAATTATTGACACCTCAACTTATGAGGACTTCTTTCCATACAACTTCAAAGTTGGCAAAAATCTCTGGAATAGAGATGTAAGAGTTTCTTTTTTTTTTTAAATTTTATTTATTAATTTTATTGTAATCATTCCATACAAATAGATTAATTTATAACAAAGAAGAATTGAAGACAAATCAAACCCCACCCTTGAGAAGGAGAGCTTAGCCAAAGGAGAATTGCTTAGGGCTTTTTAATAAGGCAACAATAAACAAAAGAAAGGAAGAAATATATATAGGTAAATAAAAAATGGAGAAGGGAAATAATTTCTCTTATTCGAAAATATTATTGATTAGATCCTGCCAGGTTTTGAAAAAATTCTGTACAGATCCTCTAACTGAGAATTTGATTTTTTCCAATTTCAAATAATATAAAACATCAGTTTCCCACTGACTTATCAGAGGAGAGTTAGGATTCTTCCAATTTAACAAAATAAGTCTGCGTGCCAAAAGTGTAGTGAATGCAATCACCGTTTCCTTATCCTTCTCCACTTCAAGTCCGTCTGGAAGAACACCGAACACAGCTGTTAATGGGTTAGGAGGGATTGTGACCCCAAGGCTGTCTGAAAGGCACTTAAAAATTTTGGTCCAAAATGATGTTAGTTTGGTGCAGGCCCAAAACATATGACCCAGTGAGGCAGGAGCTTGGTTGCAGCGTTCGCAGGTTGGATCTTGCCCTGGAACATTTTGGACAGTTTTAAGCGAGACAGATGAGCTCGATATCTAATTTTTAGTTGGATAATTCTATGCTTTGCGCATATGGAGCTCGAGTGAATTCTCTGCTTTGCTACCTTCCACTCCTTTTCTGATATATTGATTAAGATATCTTCTTCCCAATGTCCTCTTGGGTCTTTGAAAGGTAGGGACTCTAATAAGATTTTATATAATGTGGAAATGGTGTTTAATTCCTCGAAAGTGAGCAGTACTTTTTCCAGCATGGTGGAGGGTACGAGGTGAGGAAAATCGGGCAGTTTCTGTTTAACAAAATTTCTAATTTGAAGATAGTGAAAGAAATGTGTAGCTGGGAGGTTGAATTTGGAACGTAATTGTTCAAAAGATGCAAATATGTTGTCTATATAAAGACCTCTGAGCATTTTAATCCCAAATCTTTTCCAGGTATTAAAAACTGGATATGTTTGCGAGGGTTGAAAGAGGTGATTCTCTTGCAGAGGTGCCACAGATAAAAGATTTTCCATCTTAAAATGCTTTCTAAGTTGGTTCCATATTCTGAGTGAGTAAACCACAATTGGGTTATTAGTATATATTTGCGATAACTTGCATTTATTGGAGCGCAGAGCAGGGAGTATAAAGAAGTACTACAGGATTTTACTTCTATTGCGAACCAAGCCCGTGTATGTTCATTTATTTGTGTCCTGGTTTTTATGGCTTGTATGTTTGCTGCCCAGTAATAAAACTGAAAATTAGGTAAAGCCATGCCACCTTCTGCCTGAGGTCTTTGTAGGGTCGCTCTTCGGATACGTGGGTGTTTTGAGTTCCAAATGAACGAGGTTATTGTTGAATCTAATTGCTTAAAAAAAATTTATTGATATATATTGGAATGTTTTGAAATAAAAAAAGTTTAGGAAGGATATTCATCTTAACAACGTTAATTCTTCTGGCTAGAGTGAGATGAAGAGTTGACCATCTATGCATCTCTTGCTTAATTTTTTCCATACAGACGGCAAAATTTTGTTGATAAAGAGCTTTATGTTTACTTGTGATATTTACCCCTAGGTATTTAAACTGATCTGCTATGGAAAAAGGTAGGGTGTTCAATCTAATATTACATGCTTGTGAATTCACTGAAAAGAGTATACTTTTATTCAGATATTCAGATTAATTCTGAGACCAGATATCTTTTGAAATTCTGTGAGTGCTGTTAAAACTGCAGGCACAGTGTTTTCTGGGTCTGATATATATAAAACCATATCATCTGCATATAGAGAAATTTTCTGTTCCAGTCCTTCTCTGATAATCCCCTTTATCTGATAAGAATTTCGACAGTGAACCGCCAGTGGTTCAATGGCGATTGCAAACAGCAGTGGTGACAAGGGACAAACTTGTCTGGTACCACGTTCTAGCTTAAAGTAGTCTGAACAAATGTTGTTAATACAAACTGAAGCTTCTGGATTGGTATACAGTAGTTTGATCCATGCACAAATATTCGGGCCAAACCCAAATTTCTCCAATGCAGTGAAAAGGTAGTTCCATTCAATCATATCAAATGCTTTTTCTGCGTCTAATGATAGTAATATCTCTGGGGTGTTTGATTTTGCTGGTGAATATATTACATTAAACAGGCGTCGGAGAATGGAAGATAGATGTCGGCCTTTAATAAATTCAGTTTGATCCTGTGATATTACCGAGGGCAGCACTTTCTCCATCCTTCTAGCTAGAATTTTTGAGAGTATCTTAACATCATTATTCAGGAGTGAAATTGGTCTGTATGATGCACATTGCAACAAGTCCTTATTTTGTTTAGGAAAGACGGTGATTAATGCTTGACGAAATGTTTGAGGTAGTATTTGGTTGTCTCTAGCTTCTGTAAATGTTGTCAATAAGAGGGGAGCTAGCTGAGTGGAGAATTTCTTATAAAATTCTATGGGGTAACCATCAGGGCCTGCTGATTTCCCGCTTTGAAGTGACTTTATAGCATCTAGTAATTCTGATAGCGTCAGAGGTTTATCCAGTTCCTCAGCACTTAAAGCATCTATTTGTGGTGTCTGTAATGTATCCAGAAATGCATTAGATTGTGCGTTGTCTTCTTTGAACTCAGTAGCATATAAGGATTTATAATAATCTCTAAATGCGTGCATTATATTTTTATGGTCAATGATTTCTTCTCCATTCGTGTTGGTGATTACTGGTATTGCATTGTGAACTTCTTGTTTGTGAATTTGTTGAGCTAAAAGCTTATTAGCTTTTTCTCCGTGTTCACAGTAATGATGTCTTGACTTATAAATAAGTTGTTCAGTTTCTTTAGTTGTTAAAATGTTCAGTTCTGTATGCAGGGCCTGCCTTTTCCTGTGAAGAGCTTCACTTGGACGCCTGGCTTGTTCTTCATCTATTCTAGTAATTTCGCTTCTTAACTCTGACACTTTCTTGGTTTCTAATTTATTTCTTGGGAAAGATATGAAATAATCTGTCCTCTTAAGAAGGCCTTTAGAGTTTCCCAGAGTGTTCCTGCAGAAACCTCCGTGGGCGTGTTTGTTTCTAGGAAGAAGCTGATTTGTTTGGATATAAATTCTGTGCAGTTCTCGTCTGCTAATAGAAGAGGCTTAAGACGCCATCTACAAGGTGAGTGTGAGGGACTTAATGATTTTAGCTCCAAGACTAGAGGGGCATGGTCGGAGATAACAATTGTGTCGTATTTGCATGATTTAACTGTAGGCAGGAAATTATCATCTATAAAAAAATAATCAATTCTTGAGTAGCTATGATGCACTAGTGAGTAAAACGAATATGTTGTTGAGTTTGGGTTAAGAAACCTCCAGGGGTCTGATAAGTTGTGGTCAGTTAAAAACTGTGTAATTGTCTTTGCAGTATTAGATGTCGTCCCCCCTGTCACAGGAGTCCTATCTAAGAGTGGATTTAAAACACAATTAAAGTCCCCAGCCATTATAATTTTATGAGTGTTCACATTGGGAATGGATGCAAATAGACATTGGGTGCATAAACATTTATCAAAATCATTTTACTGTTAAATAAGTTGCCTATGACCATCACATATCTCCCTTCAGGGTCCGATACTACAAATGGAACTGTTCTGTGTATGAGAATTCCCACCCCTCTAGTTTTCTTTATAAAGCTAGAATGGAACATTTGGCCAGTCCAGTCTTTTTGTAGTCTGAACTGATCCTTGCTTAGTAAGTGGGTCTCCTGTAAAAATACTATTTTAGTGTTTAAGCCTGATGGTGAGAGCATACTTTCTTTCTCTTTAATTTGTGATTCATGCCTTTAACATTCCAGCTCACAAAGTTAACTGTCCCATCATGGAGACATTGATTCTGAGTTTTTAATGTCATTTTATTGTCTTAACTGGTAGTGAGGCAGTTTTAATCTTCATTTCAAAATTCCCCATGAGTTACTGCATTTTAGCCTATTGTTGCATTGATATTTATAGTTATAAGGATTAGAAGAATAGATTAGATATAGCCTGCTCTCCCTCTCTGGCGGGATACAAGGGGCTGTATTTGATATCGGCTTTCTGTAGCAACTTTTTAATGTTAAAGTAGGCTGCACGTTATGCAGCTGTTAATGGTGAGAAGTCGGGGAAAATACGAATAAGATTATTTTCAAATATAATCTCTTGCTTGTGTCTGAAAAGTGCCATCACATCAAGCTTACATCGTAATCGCTCGAAGCGGACAATAAAAGACCTAGGTTTAAAGGTGCTTGATCTGTATATGTGATAAGCTGCAAATTTCACTGGGTTTGAGTTTTCTCGTTTCTCAGGTATACCCTCAATTCTTATATTATTTCTTCTGCACCCATCTTCCAGGGCCGCAAGTCTGTCTCTGAGTTTTTTGCATTCGGAAATCACAGCTGTAGCTTTTTCATCGGCGTTAGACGCCAATTGTTCCGCTGTTTCAACTCGAGCCGTGAATGCCTGCTTAACATCATTCATCTGATTGGCAAGTTTTTTCAGATTGGATCTGTTTTCTTCGATGTGTTCCTCTACTCTAATTTCTCCAACATGCTTTTAAAGGTCACGTCAAAACGTTTAAATAGACGCGTTTCCCGGTCTTTGTTATCCTTCTTAAGCTCAATGTTAGACTTCTTAAGCTCATTCTTGTTATCCTTCTTAAGCTCATTTATGGCCGTAGCCATGGCAGTGGCCAGTGTAGCGATCATCTATTTCAGGTCGGATAGTTCGTTTCGGATTTCGTGCTCCGCGAGTGGAAATGCAGCTCCTGTTACAGCAGGTGCTGCGGGCTCGCGATGAGTAGATGAGAGCACATCCTGCAGGCCTTTTCTAGTCTCGAATGATCCTCAGAAATCGGCGATCCATCGCGACCCGTATCACTTGCACCTTCGCTCCCATTTTCACTCTCGACTGTAGACAATACAATGGAGCGGGGTCCTAGGAAATCTGCGCCTTCGTCTGCCTGTTCCAGGTCAGTCTCCGAGAGGCCATACCTTGCACTCAGGCCGGATGTCTGTCCAGACTTTGATGCAGCTTTAAGTTTCTTTTCCGGTTCTTTCTGACTTTTCTTCTTGTTACTCATGCTTGTATATTGTAGTAGAAGTTCCTTGGTCGGGTTAAATACAGGATACCTCTAAATAATATGAAATACGTGGGAAAATAAAGCTGCTGCTAGTGGAGCTCTGCTTCAGATGTCCATCTCCTATAATGGACGAGACCAACTCCATCTGATATAAGAGTTTCTTGGTGTTAGAGCATTATGCACAAACCAAATTGCATGACACTTTTTCATCTTCTGCTGAATTGCATATTTTGTAGATTCATAGATTTTGTGATCACATGTGATATTCTTCTATGAATCCCTCACATGTTAACCTATAGGAGCCTACAGCATATAATTATACACATCCACAATCTAAATAGGCTGCTGTAATGAATATGGCATGTCATCTCTGAAGCAAGGATAAAGTAAACAATATCATCAAAATAAAATGTATATGGCTGGTATTCCTTATCTTGCGCAGGGCTACTTTTAATGCATTACCTTGTAAGCAGGACAAAAAATGATTGTTCAGAAATCCTGATTTTATTATTGTAAATTTTATAGAACTGTTCTTTTCTAATCTTGCACAAGAGCAATTTCAATTTTATTTTTGCAGAATACTGCACTTGACGCCAGAATATTCTGTACATTATCATAGACAACATTGGAAGGATGGCTCCTTGGCCAGCCGGAATGTCTTTATGATGAAAAGTCATGGATGAATGGGCAGACTGACAGTCCCTACCAGAAGGCCATCAAAATGGAAGAACAGAGGGAGATTGCCACCTGGGCACATGTTTGTGCCCGGACACACTGGATGGCAGAAACCCTCTGGTAGAACTTTCATTTGTAGTATAACATGGAAGTTGTAGTCCTGATGGGCAGCCTTGTTGGGGTACTTGGTGGCTCGCAGGGGGCTGCTGAAAGAAGTCTTCTCCAGTTCAAGGAGGTTAAACCCAGCCGGGAAGTGCTTCATGGGTGTAATGCTGTGACACCAGAAGTACTCCCAGTTCCAACATGAAAGGAGCCGCTCCATATCTCCCAGGGAATTGGAGTTGGTGGAGGAGGAGAACTCACTCTTAGGGAGGAGTAGAGGAGAAAGAGTAAAGGAGAATAAACTGTAACTGTGTTTGTTGATTACAAAAGACACCTGTTTAAGGTGTATCTGTTTAAGTAAACCGGTTGAAGCTGGGACAACAGTCTGTGTAGTTATGTCTGTGTTTTGTATACTATTTGTTTTCATGTATACTAGCACTAGCTAGAAGCACTGCACTACATTCCATTTTTGGTAATTACCCACAGGGATGAGGAAGAAAAACTTACTTAAAAGTGAGTATGGAGACAAGCATGAGGAAGTGAAACATAACATGACTCAGTGACTATATGGAAGACACTTTAACCTTTTCAGCTGACAGATTTCAGGCAAGATACCTAGGCCTGAATGCAGAGGCGTGACCACAGGGGGGCTGGGTTGGGCACTGCCCCCCCAGAGACAAGCCGTACCCCCCCTGCAAAATGCTCTGTCTGTCCAATGGAAACTCTGGAGAAGAATAACATTTGATTTTCAAAACTGAGTTGCTTTCCAATCGGCCCGTTTGAATTTGGGGCGTATCCGGCAGTGCCTCCTCCACTAGACAGGCATCATGCTGCTCACAGTTCACTTTGCCGCACATTTTGCAGCACGTTTTGAACCTGTTGACCGCATTCTTTAATTAAAATAGCGTATACGTTCCATTCTTCTTTTATTTTCTGGTTGGTAACACCAAAGTCTATGCATAGGTGGCTTATTAAAAAGCAGACATCTTCAACCTCTGTCCCTCCGCAAGCTGCTGGCTCTACGGTTGAGCCCAGCACCGCTGCTACCAGCACCCACGTCGGGAACTGACACTCCAAAAGATATAGATAAGCCTACACAATCCTCCAGCTCTGCGTCCGTGTTGGGTACTCCAAACCTCTGCCTTCAACAAAATATACAGTTCGGTCTGCCTGACTTAAATATGGATAGCCCATCCCAGCCCATTTTAATTAATTATCCCAAGCGTGCATTCGGAAAGACACTCAGATGTTTTAGTGCAAGATGATATCAGTCTCGACCATGGCTTGAATATTCTGTTGTCCGTGATGGCAGCTTTTGCTTTGCCTGCCATAAATTTAGTATTTCCAATTCGGACCGCGAGGACATATTCACCAAACACGGCTACACTAATTGGAAAAAAGCTCTAGGAAAAGACGGTGACGGCTTCCACAAACACGCGTCTAGTATCCCGCATGTCAGAGCCATGTCTGCATCACAGCACTCATCATTGGTGTGTCTTCAGCTGCATGTGAAAGCTCTTTCTCTACTTTGAACCGCATTCTCACTCCACTCTGCCAAACAATGCTGCATTCAAGGAAGAGAAATTTAGTCATTCTGGCACATGAGAAAAACATCACAGAAAATCTCCGGCAGACCCCCGTGACCCTGTGTTCGGATTCAGTGGGTTGGAAAATGGATGGATGGAAGTTCCATTGCCTCTGTTAATTTTATTGAACAATAGGTTATGATTTATGCCACAATTTTTGCTTTTATATGTTACATAAAACTATGTTATTATTATTTGACCCCCCTGCAAAAATGGGGATGGATGGATGAATGGATATTTTTTGCCCCCCCAGACAAGCCAAATGCCCACCCACACATGATGTTCTGGTCACACCTCTGCCTGAATGTCTTGCCTTCTAAACAGAACAGAAATTCATTCTGGGAAATGTAAAAAGGAAAGTGGGATTCAGGGTATTTTAAATACTCACAAAGTGAATCAGGACCTTGATGTGTACAGCTAGGGTGTTTGCTGCCTTGAGCAGCTTTTGATTCCCATGGGATTTAACCTTGAGCTTGTATGACAAGGACTTAATACCATTTCTGTGTTTTGAGAAACAGTCCACCCCTCTAGCTGACAGAAAGACATTTGTGTGCAGGTTGGTCAAGAAGGGGAAGAGAAAATGAATGCCTTGAATTAAATTTTTTTTCAAAAAGAGCTCTCAGTTCAGTTCATTTGCTGCTTATTGCAAAAATAAAGCTTTCAGTTGCTATTCTGAATCTTTTGTAAAGAGCTCAGCTCAGTTACAAAAAGAGACACTTGTAAGCCTTTCTCTTAGACAAAATAGGCACTTAAATGGAGTTGACAAAAAGATGATAATTCTGAACAAAGAGGAAAACAAATCCAATACAAGGAATTAGACTGACTAAAATTAATCTACAGTAAATGCAAAGTTCAAATTTAAGCAAGGGGGTTTATTGTTGAATTTATTTAAGAAATGTTTTTAATCTCATATAGTAGTATGAATTGATTTTTGTAATGACCATAGTACCTAGTTCTCACAGCAAGATATGGTCTTTCATTTGCACTGCCTTCCTCTTTAACAATAAAAATTTCAATTCTGACTGTGTTAATGAGGTTGGGGTAGGCAATTTCCTCTTACTCCAAAAAGATACACTTTCAAATTGAGATTGAGTTCAGATGGTGGATTGTAGGCGCTATGGGGCCACTCCTCTCATACTGTCTGTGAAAAAAAAAAACTGCAGAGATTCAAAAAAATAAAGTTTAATATTATGTTGAAAGTACTGAACAGTTTTACAATCTCTTTTTAACAGCAGTCTTCCTGTGAGACTTAAAGGAAAAATTGTGATGCTTAAAGGAAAAGTAACAGGTATAAATGAGACTGACACTTCTCAAACTTTGTATAAAATGCATTCTGTGTTTACTTTGAAAGCACAATAAAAATGTTGTATGGGTTCATGTGTTATTTAGAACCCTTAAAATATTCTTGATATACTACAGTACCATTTCCTAACATATATGGTAAAGCCTGCAGCTGCTAACATCCTATACACATGTCCATTTCTTTAATATTTTAAGCAAGGCTATATTTTTATTTCCATTACTCACAGGTTCAAAATACCAAAAAAATGAAAACTGCCTGAAGAAAAAAATTGGGCACCCAACATGGTCAGTACTTAGTAACAATCCTTTTGGCAAATATCACAGCTTGTAAGTGGTTTTTTTAGCCAGCTAAGAGTCTTTCAATTCTTATTTGGGGGATTTTCACCCATTTGTCCTTATAAAAGGCTTCTAATTCCACAATATTCTTGGTCCATCTTGCATGCACTGCCCCTTTTGAGATCTATCCACAGAATTTCAATGGTGTTTCAGTCAGGAGACTGTGAGGGCTGTGGCAAAACCTTCATCTTGCACCTCTTGAGGTATTCCATTGTAGATTGTGATGTGTGTTTTGGATCATTATCTTGTTGTAGGCCCCATCCCCTTTTTAACTTCAACTTTTTACAGATGGTATGATGTTTGCTTCCAGAATTTGCTAGTATTTATTTGAACCCATTCATCCCTCTACAAATGATATGTTCCTCTTGCCACTGACTGCAACACAAGCCCAAAGCATGATCAATCCACCCCCATGCCAAATAGAGAGGTGTTCTTTTCTTGGAATTCAGGACCCATTTTTCTCCAAATATACCTTTGCACATTGTGACCAAAAAGTTTTTCCTTTTCGTCTTCATCTATCCACAGGATTTGTTTCCAAAATGCACCAGGCTTGTTTAGATGTGCATTTGCATACTTCAGGCACTGAGGTTTGTGGCAAGGATGCAGGAAAGGTTTTCTTCTGCTGACTTACCATGAGTCTGGTAAATCTTCCAAAACATCTTTTGCAGTCAAATGGGGTTTTTAATTTGCCTATCAAGCAACCAAACAAGCAGTTCGTTCAGAAAGTTTTTTTGGTCTTCCACACCTCAACTTAACCTCCACCATTCCTGTTATCTACCATTTCTCAATAATATTATGAACTGAGGAAACATCCATCCATCCATTTTCCAACCCGCTGAATCCGAACACAGGGTCACGGGGGTCTGCTGGAGCCAATCCCAGCCAACACAGGGCACAAGGCAGGAACCAATCCCGGGCAGGGTGCCAACCCACCACAGACTGAGGAAACAGCTACCTGAAAACTCTTCTTTTGCTGTAATTCTACATTCTATTTCCTTCTCGGACTGTTTACCATCATACCCTTGCTTTATTGTATTAGGATTGTTCTATCTTACATTATCTGCTTTTCCATGAGTAATGTTTAACATCATTCCCTGAGTTTATTCTTTCAGGACTGCTTAAGATTATATTCTAGGTTTATAGTATTTGGACTGTATTGCCAATAGATATCTCTACTTTAATCTTTCCAAATCGCTGGTGGGGGGGCTTGTTTTGTGTTGGATGTGCTGTGTCTCTAGGTATGTC
This sequence comes from Erpetoichthys calabaricus, assembly GCF_900747795.2. NCBI lineage: Eukaryota > Metazoa > Chordata > Cladistia > Polypteriformes > Polypteridae > Erpetoichthys > Erpetoichthys calabaricus. Next base: position 98,434,902 of record NC_041394.2, on the reverse strand, counting down.
AGAGGACTGAGACTTTGTGAAGTGTGGTCTAGCCTCATGTGAGCAGGCAAAATGGGGGGTGGGGAGACAAAATGGGGGGGCGCTGAGAGGGGAAGAAAAAGAGAGCAAGCTATTTCTAATCTTTCCTTTTAACCCTTACAATTATAAGTGTCAATACAAAATAGGCTTCATAGCAATAACTCCTGGCAAAAAAGGAAATTTAGGTTGAAGCTATTTTATATAATAATGTACTACCTTAATTTAAGACTACAATTTGTCAACAAAAGTTCAGAAGCAATGTCTCCACCATTATGGAAGAACTACAATGGGTGAAGGCTCAAATGTGGGAAGCAAGATCTCAACTGGCAGAGTCAGAGGCCCGGGCTGCAACTATATTGGCGGTAAGTTCTGACAGAGCTTGCATTCCATCCCAGATATTGCTTCCGCTTATAGAAGCAGATGACATAGAAACCAATTTCCTGATTTTTAAACACACCTTCACTAGACATCCCTGGGCACAGGAGGACTGGGAAAACATATTGGTGCTGTATCAGAAGGGAGACGCGCAGCGGGCTTATTATGACCTCCTTGAGGATCAGGCCGCTAATTATGACATCCTCAAGGCCAAAGTCCTCAAGCACTACAGCATCATGGCGGATCAGCAGGCGAGATAATGGCGCCTCTGGAAATTCGACCCTGAGCGGCCGATCAGGGCACAAGCCTCTGACATATGGGGGAAGACAGGGTGCTGGCTATGGTCAGACTTAAATGACACCAGGCAAATAATGGAACAACTGGCCTGCAAAACCCTCGTTAATGCCCTCCTCAACTACCTCACCCACCAGGTCCGCAAACAATCATAAAAATATGGAGGCCTTAATAAAGGTGATTGAGTGTCATCAAGTGATCTGTAAATCAGAGAGGGCAAAACAGTCCCCTCGATTATCCTGACAGGGACGTGTCACCCCTTCTGAGCCCGCCTGCCGCACCATGGAGCCAGCAGCCAAACCTCGAGAGGAACAACCCAAAATTCCTCATTGTTTCAAGTGTGATAAGGTTGGACACATCGTCTGTGGATGCCCCGAACTGACTGAGCCGATCAACTGCACCTGGATCAAGGGAGAAAGGTATTGTGCTCTAATTAACCCATTATCTCTTCCCCATATAGGAGCGGTATTGGTAAATGGGCACTGGGTAGCTGCCATGTATGACTCAGAGTAACATTTGCATTGTTGCTCACTAATTTATTCTACTGCAACAATGGTTGAAAGCAAGACCAGTCTAACCTGTATCCATGGGGAAACTCGATGGTATAGGTCTGCTTCCTGTGTGATCAGTTATAAGGGTACCTTAAGAAAATTAACGGTGGTTGTTCTACCTAACCCGCAATTAGCTGTCATCTTGCGGCAGGACTGGTCTGATAGCTAAAGCAGTATAAATAAAACAACTCGTGGATAAACTGGGCCTCGTAATGGACACGGAAGACTCAAACTCAGCTGACCCCACGTCGTGTTTACTACTAGTGACAAGGCACCATGTCGCCACTCAGTGTGACATAGTGGAAAATTCCACCCGCCCATTGAGGCCAACAAAGACCAGTGAGCTCTTTGCATTTTGAATCCCTTTAAAAGGGAACAGTGGAATGATGATTCACTGAAATTTACAAGAAATGCAGTCATTTCCATCAAAGACCAGCGCACACATTAACCCATGCCACAAGGACCCCATTTGCAAAACTATTTATTATATCGGGTAGCGGAACATGACGGTGAGATGAGGTCGCTGTTGCTAGTCCCACAAACTTACTGGCGGCAGGTATGTGAAATAGCACATACCCATCTCTTAGCCACCTACTTGGGGGCCGACAAGATGTTGGAACAAATAAAGCTTCGCTTTTTTGGGCCAGGAATAAATAGAGGAGGTCCATTGTTTCTGTACTTCTTGTCCGGAATGTCAGTTACGACAGATTTCCAGGAGGGACCAAGCTCCTTTAATTATCTGTTCCCTTTGAACGAATCAGCGTCGCTCTCGTAGGTCCTTTAGAACCCTCAATCTGAGGACATAATTATATTTAGTCATCATGGATTATGGTATCCGATACTCTGAGGCCATTCCCTTGCGCACGGCTACATCAAAAAACATTGCCCGGGAGTTATTAGAAGTCTTAAGCAACCAGGGGGACTCCCTTTACCTCGCAGATGTTTAGGAAGGTTGCTAAGTTACTCTGAATAAAACATCTAAGAACCTCTGTCTGTCATCCGCACACCAAAGGATTGGTAGATAGGTTTAATCAAATGCTTAAACAGATGTTGTATAAGGTGGTCAATGTGGATGGAAGAAATTGGGGCCAATTACTTCCGGATACACAAACAGAACGAGAGGAAGTCCATCAAGCCTCGACCTGATTTTCCCCTTTCAAACTATTACAGTAATCCCTCGCTACTTCGCGGTTCACTTTTCGCGGATTCACGACTTCGCAGGTTTTTAAATACAAGTGATTGCCCACCTATCGCGGAAGTTATGTTCCAGACCCATTAGCAACAGGAGAAAATCCGCGATATAGAAAGACCATATAAATAAACATTTTTATAGTTTATGCCTTAAAATACCCATCACACATGCTTTAAACACAAGTAAACTTATAAAACACACTTTGTTAACACATATGATATGTGGATGTCGGGCTAAGGATATGAGTAACATCTCACTATTATAAAACATTTTAACTTCACGCAAGACAAGACAGTGAGACAGGAAAATTGGTGATGTACAGGCTTTTAAATTATTGACACGCAGAGCGACAAGCAGCACAAAGCCAGCACAAAGTCCACTTCTCCTTAGCGTTCATTCAGCTCCCCACCCCCTTGACAATGCGAAGTGGCAGGAGCGTACTGCGCTTCCGGGGAGGGGGGGGTTTGAGCAAAGGTGCGTTCAGCTCTCACACACCCACACCCACACACACACACACTCCTCCTCCTCCTCCTTCCGAATGCGCAGAGCGACAAGCAGGCATTTTGGCAGAAGCAGCACAAAGTCCATTTCTGCTCAGCGTGAGTTCAGCTGCCCCCCTTCACAACGCGAGTGCAGACACATTGACGTCTGATCGCTGCGTGCAGTGTGCAGTGTTGGTCTGAGGTGTTTAAGAATGTAGAAAGTGTTTAAGAGCATAGGAAGTGTTTATAAGAGCATGGGAAAGGTTAACAAGAGAGTGAGAAAGGTTTATAAGAGTGTGGGAAGGGTTTATAAAGCCTTAAAATATGTATAAATAATAAAATAAATATAGGTCGCTACTTCGCGGATTTTCACCTATCGTGGGGGTTACGTTCCAGAGGGATTACTGTACTTGGATATCTTAAAAGAAGGCTGGGAGGAAGAGGATATCCCCTCCGTCAATAATTTGCAATATATATCACAGTTACACAATAGATTTCATAAAATTCAACCTACTCTAAAAGCTCATATGGATAAAGCTCAATTAGCACAGGTCTGACATTACAACAGAAACACTGCCATCCGGGAGTTTCTTCTGGAGGATCGTGTCATGGTTTTAGGAAAGAGGCTCGTCGATTAATTGGTAAAACAACAAAATCGTCGGCCGAGCAAACAGGTATATCAAGTCAACCTGCTGAAAACGTTGAAGGATAGGGATGTAGATCTCTCCTCCGGACAGCCCCATTCTCTCTTTATTCAAAAACACCTCCTCAATCTTGGCCCTAATTTGATTGCCCATCAACAACAGGAACTAGAAACAGTGATCCTGTCTGTTCCCGAGGTAGTGTGTGAACTTCCACGTCATATCTCTCTGATTGAACAGGATATAATCACTGTCCCAGGTTTAATCATCTAGGAACATCCTTATCAAATTCCTGAGGCAAAAAGACCCAAAGCAGAATTAGAGATCAAGTGTATGTTGGAACTGGGGGTGACTGAAGAAAGCCACAGCCCATGGTCCAGCCCTATCATCTTGGTCCCTAAGCCTGATGGGAGTTGGAGTTTCTATAATGACTTCCGTTGTCTTAATCAGGTCTCTAAGTTTGATGCATACCCGATCCCACAAGTAGATGAACTCCTTGAGCAGCTAGGTAATGCTCAATATTTGACCACTCTAGACATGACAAAAGGGTACTGGCAAATTCCCTTAAATGGTCTCCACAAAGGAAAAGACTGTGTTTAGCACCCCTAGCTGGCACTGGCAGTATAGGGTACTTTCATTTGGTCTGCATGGGGTTCCAGCGACATTCCAGTGTCTGGTGGACAGACTGCTCCAACCCTACAGTTTCTATTGTGCCGCCTACCTAGATTATGTGGTCATCTTTTCCGATACCTGGGAGGATCACTTGCTACAGGTCAAAGCTGTCCTCCTAACAATCGGTAAAGCTGGTCTTAAAATAAACCCGAAGAAATACTTTTTTGGATTATCTGAGGCCAAATATTTACACTACCTAGCGGTTAAACCACAGTGCTCAAAAGTTGATGCCAATTGGAAATGGTCCAGTCTGATAAACAAGAGGAAGGTCCAAGCTTTTCTCGGACTGGTGAGCTACGACCGCTGGTGTGTTCCTGAGTTTTCCGAGAGAGTGGCACCCTTGTTTACTCTGACAAAGAAACAGGCTCCTTATAACGTGGTATGGGATGACAAGGCTGACAGTGCATTTAGTGACTTGAAACAGGACCCTACGTCAGCATCTATGTTGAAAAATAATTTCTCCTCTTCCTTCATTCTCCAGACCGACGCTTCGGACACAGGACTTGGTGCTATGTTGAGCCAAAGTGTCGATGATGTGTTATCTTTAACTTTATGCCTTTCGGTGATCAGTTAATTTTCTGCTTACTTAACTATTCACAGTAACAGACATTTTAAGCAAAGGTGCCAAAACTTGTGCACGCCACTGTATATTGTATTTCTCAATTAAATCAAATTGTTGAGCACTTCTTTTATTTAGAGGCATTTAGCGGGAGATACACTAGATTCAAATCCACTCTTTGGATTTCTAATTCTGCAGTGAGGGGCTCACTTTTGGAAGCAAGTTTAACTAAATTTGCAAGAAACTCAAAATTACGGTTAATATTCTTTATACAACTTTATACCCAGCCACAGGGGATGCACAAACCAGTGTGTTTCTTCGTGCCTGTCCCAAGCCCAGATAAATGGGGAGGGTTACGTCAAGAAGGGCATCCAGTGTAAAATTTTGCCAAATCAATATGCAGACAACAATGCAAATTTCCATACCGGATTGGTTGAGCCCCGGGTTAACAACGACCGCTACCAGTACTGTTAGCCAACAGGGTGCTGGTGGAAATTGGGCTACTGTTGGCCGAAGAAGAAGAAGAAGAAGAAGGAAAAGGAAAAGGAGAAGAAGAGGGAGGAGACATGCCCAGAGGCAGGAGGAAAGTAAAGAGTGGAACTGAGGGTAGGAACTTTGAATGCTGGCAGTGTGACTGGTAAGGGGAGGGAGTTAGCATATATGATGGACAGAAGAAAGGTTGATATATTGTGCGTGCAAGAGACTAAATAGAAGGGGAATAAGGCCAGGTGGATTGGAGGTGGATTCAAACAGTTTTATCATGGTGTGGATGGGAGGAGAAATGGCATAGGGGTTATTCTGAAGGAACAGTATGTCAAGAGTGTTTTGGAGCTGAAAAGAGTGTCAGACAGAGTAATGATTATGAAGCTGGAAATTGGAGGTATGATGATGAATGTTGTTAGTACATATGCCCCGCAAGTTGGATGTGCGATGGAGGAGAAAGAAGATTTTTGGAGTGAGTTGGATGAAGTGATGAACAGTGTACCCAAGGGACAGAAAGTGGTGATTGGAGTGGATTTAATTGGACTTGTGGGTGAAGAGAACAGAGGAGAAGAGGAGGTGATGAGTAGGTATGGTGTCAAGGAGAGGAATAAAGAAGGTCAGATGATAGTGGATTTTGCCAAAAGGATGGACATGGCTGTGGTGAATACGTGTTTTAAGAAAAGGGAGGAACATAGGGTTATGTACAAGAGTGGAGGAAGATGCATACTGGTAGATTACATCCTATGCAGAAGAGTCGATCTGAAGGAGATTGAAGACTGCAAAGTGGTGGCAGGGGAAAGTGTAGTTAAGCAGCACAGGAAGGTGGTCTGTAGGATGACATTGGAGATCAAGAAGAAGAAGAGAGTGAGGGCAGAGACAAGGATCAAATGGTTCAGGGAGAGTTTAGGGAGAAGGTGAGACAGGCACTGGGTGATAGTGAAGAGTTACCAGATACTTGGAAAACTACACCAGATGTAGTAAGGGTGACAGCAAGAAGAGTGCTTGGTGTGACATCTGGACAGAGGAACGAGAAAAAGGAAACCTGGTGGTGGAATGGGGAAGTACAGGAGAGTATACAGAGGAAGAAGATAGCAAAGAAGTGGGATAGTCCGAGAGATGCAGAAAGTAGACAAGAGTACAAGGAGATAAGGCGCAAGGTGAATAGAGAGGTGGCGAAGGCTAAAGAAAAGGCGTATGATGAGTTGTATGAGAGGTTGGACACTAAGGAGGGAGGAAAAGGACCTGTACCGAGCAGAGTCCCTTTTGGCATTTACGGGATTAGAACCGGCAACCTGCTGATTGCCAGTGCAGATCCCTAGCCTCAGAGCCATGGTAATATTGAAGTTCAAGAAAAATCTAATGATATTTGATTTTTTTTGATTTACTGTACTTTGTTAAACCCTAAGGGGAGATGTCTTTTTGTATGACCTTTTGGGGGTCAAAGCCAAGATTTTTATGTGTAAAGGGACACTTACATAAAATCACCGAAATCTTTGTAAAAGCTCATATGACACATATTTGAACAGAATGGGAGCAAATGGGATGCAGTCGCCTGTTTATTATATAGTAGTAGTTATGAATAATTAATGCATTTCAATGAATACATAGGCATACACAATAAGTCTCATCACCTATCTGAGATCCTTGAAAGGAACTGGACAAAGATTGTTTTATAGGAATTGTAAAATACTAATCTTCATTTAACAAAATTTAATTTCCGAAAGGTAGCCATAAAGTTGAGAAAGTGTAAAAATAAAAAAATGAGAGAGACAGGTATTTGAAAAATTCCAGAAAAAACATCAGTAGTTTGTGACATTTGAAATCTGAATTTGACCATTAACACTAGAATCCCTCAAGCCAACGAAAATATTCATAATGCCAGACCACCTTAAATTCCTTCACACCTCTTCATCAGTGTCTTTGTTTTACAAATGTGTCAATCAGCTCAAGCAGCAACAGCCTGCTATCCCACCCCCACCAAGGGGATAGGGTAAATAACAGATCGTTATTTGGAATACATACATTCCATGTGTGTTCCATGTCTACAACGATCTGTGTAAATGTAGAATGACAGGAAATGTGAGGCAAGAAATGTTGAACACATAACTAAAACAAAAACTATTATACTAATAATTGACAAAATGTTGATGTGAAGTGTATAATGTGTGAAGACTGAAGCCCAAATATCAAATAAACACTTTAACAAAAGGTATAACAAAACAACTGTGCTTTTATTCAAGAATATAACCAAAGAAAAATAAATTATTCAATTTCTTTGATACTTGCAAAGTGTAAAAGCTGAAGCCCAACTATCAGTCAACATAAAGTAGACACATCCACTTGGTGCTGGTGCTGAGGTAAGAACTGCTACCTCATAATCAAGAGGTTGCGGATTCAATCCCAGGTCCTCCTCACTTTTACTGTTTTGAGTTGTGAATTGCTATTATTGTTACTATTATATTATAAAAATATACATTTGATTTGAATCTGTAACAGCCGGTGTAAATTTATGGTAGTTGTACAAGTTAGCGCTGAAGGGATAAAAGCAGACACATAAACGCAGCTCAATCACTTCTTCTTGGTGTCTTGTTGAGCAAATAGTGTCTATGGTGGATGTTACTTTTCCTCGCACACTGACATTCACATCAACATGTCACTTGAACAAATTTTTTATTCAAAAATCCCAAGAACAGAATAAAAAAAAAAAACACTCAAATTCAGTATTACTTTATATATTCACATTTAATATCTCCCGCGGTTGAGTCGGGGCTTGGTTTTACCATATAATTTACGGTATTTTATAATGTCGGTCACATAAATCAAATTCGGAAAACTCATGCTATTGGTCCAAGAGATCATGATATGCTAATGCCCACCTGGGAGAGTAACCATGGAGCACACTCCTTTTTTTTCCTATGTATTGTACTTACGTGACTACACGGTAATACATAAAATATTCTGAGGCGATGTTTGCACTGTTTTGTGTTTTTTGTATCTCACACAATCATATACCTTTCTCGTAAGAGCATCCCTTATCTACAATGGAACGTTTGATCAGAAGAAAATATGAAGCTGGTTTTAAATTAAAAGTCACTGAAGTGGCGAAAGAAATTGGTAACTGCGCTGCTGCAATAAAATTCGATGTGTCTGAGAAACTGGTGTGAGATTGGAGGAAGCAAGAAGATGTAAAAAAAAAAAAAAAGTCGTATAAGTCGGGGTCTGATTTTATGATCGATATTTCGGGTTTCAAGACCCGACTTATACACGAGCATATACGGTATTCAAGAATCCAAGAATAAAACTGAATTTAAAAAATTGTTCAAATGACATGTTGATATGAATGTTTGTGTGCGAGGAAAAGTAAAATCTTTTACAAAGTACCATAAATTTACACAGGATGTTACAGACTCGCATCAAACGTATGTTTTTGTTATATGATGATAATAATAATACCAGCTCACTACTCATAGCACTAAATAGAGAAAAGACGTGGGATTTGAACTTATTACCTCTTCATTGCTAAACGGTAGCTTATCCTCTGCACCATCTTTTTTTCCCCCAGTGTCCTTTGATGCTTTGTGAGGCCAGCATGCAGAGGCGGATAAACTATCATAGCATTCAGGGTGCACATCTAGGGACCCTTAATGGCTATAAATGTTTTATGTATTTCATTATGAAAATGATAAAATCTCAGATATAACTCTTGACTATTCTAAATCTTCAGAGGGCTGTCATAATGCAAATTTAACATATTCTGTTTGGTGACCATTGCCTGTGGCTACAATCGGCACAAGAGAAAGCTTGTTTAAAAAGCACTTAACAATTAGCAAAGTTGGTTCAGAAGCCCATGGATTACAAAGGATTTAATGTGCTACTTTAATTACGATGGGGTTTGAGAAACACTCTTAAATTAATTATCAATCTTAAGATGGAAATTCTGATATTCTTGGCACCACAATACTTTCAGGAAACACACCCTAGTCGATCAATTTTCAACCACTGCATTTGTATTAAAAAAAAAAAAAAAAATCATTTTATTTTCTTTTGAGGGGTAGCTGGGATTGGCTCCAGCAGACCCCCGTGACCCTGTGTTCAGATTCAGCAGGTTGGAAAATGGATGGATGGATGGGTACATTAGCTGACCATAATGATAAAATACTTAATTGTTATGCATTAATTCATTGTACGTTGAATCTTCGCTACTAGATTAAGTATGCTATACTCTATATAGTTAGCGCAAACCGGGAAGTGACAGGGACTGCAACCCAAGTATGTAATATCCCTTGCATTACAGGCTTTGTGGGTGTTAGTTAATCGTACTGAGAGAAGCTCGGAAGACACAGAGACAGATTAAGGACTCACAGTATTGTGCAATCAGAGTATAACTTTCTTGCAGGGAGGCATAATGGTGCAGTTGTTAGCAGTGCTGACTCACAGGTTAGGTCACATTTTTTACCACAATAATCGGTCCAGCCTAGTTGATAGGTACTTCAGTAGTTCTCAAGGACATTAAAAGACCACTGCACTATTACATTGCACTCAAACTAACTCAATTTTTCCTTCTCCACTGACTTCAATGCAATTCTCTGAGTTCACCAATTTTCTCGAACATTTCCACATTTTCACCGAACTAGAGCAGAAGCGAATTCAGTAAATGTACCAACCAGGTAAAGTTTTCTCCCTTTACTAATGCAAACATCAATCTCACAACAGCAATCTCACAAATCTGAAGGCGATTTTTATCTGACCAGCCTTTTTTTTTTTTTAAAAGTGCGTTTTTAAAGTAGCAGATTTAAAGAGTTTGTGTAAATTAAAATATAAATAATATGGGTATTCACAAATTCACAATTTCAAGTAGTATTTATTTTTCAATTACTGAACGGATAATGTCTTTGAATAAACAAATGCAGCCAGCATCCTCAATAATACTACAATCAGTGTAGTAGCAGCCATTGTAAGAGGAAGCATCTACAGATGATCTACATATGATTATTTGGTCTAAACATTCTTAAATATGCCGAATGTTAAAGATTTACTTAAACTAAAGTAAGCTAAAATGACTGAGTCTACTGATGACTGATAATAATGGTACTGCCAATGTTAGCCATATGTAACTGGAAAAGCAGAAGGAGAAAATAAAATGTTACTAGCAAGTTCTTTATGCACCAATGCACCAGAGGATTTCAATTTGCACTTACATATGGAGAAACAAAAGGCACCAATTTCAACTCTTGGCTGGCTACTTTTCTGGTGTAACTGACTACTTTAAAACTTGTGTAACTCCTGGAACATGCCTGGCACCAAAGATTTGGACTTAATACCATAACATGTAACATATACGCATCAGCTAATGGCTTGCAACAACAACAGGACCACATGGCATTGATTTGTATAACTTACTATGTGTACCATAGTATGATGGGTGATGAACAAAGCAAGCTGATGACAGAATGTATTATGCAACATTAGAGGTCTGAAGAGGTGAACAGGAAACCTGAACAGGAGAACAGACTCATGTTTTGAAGCACATGTGTATTTCTAATTATTTTGAATCCTTTAGGTATCTACAAATTTACACTTTTAATAGTTTAATCTCATGAGCTTACTGCATAGGTTTTAAGAAAGCAAATATTTTTGGTAGAGAGAATGAAATACCAAATTCTCTAAAAACTTAAAAGTATGTGCCTCCTTTCATGTTTACTTATTTACATGGACTAATATTATTTTGACAAACCTATAACACATGACATTTCTGATTCAAAACATGTGACATATTGCCCATTTCTGTCTTTGCATCATATAGATATATGTATTTGTCAAACCTGTGAGTGCCTTTCATGCAACCACAATAGATAGTTCATGAAATAATGAGGGAACTGCTATCACCTGGCTATGTAACAGGTTGTCAGTCAAATGTCCAAATACTTTTGCGAAACCGCAAATAGGGGGCCATGTATAAAAATGTGTGTCTTTTCTAAACAGTTCATACAATATTTTTGGTAAACCCCTTAAATTAAAGCTTAACGTCTACATTTCACTTAATGATTGCTTTATTTCAAATCCATTGTTGTGGTGTACACAGCCAAAATTATTAAAATTGTGTCACTGTCCAAGTACTTATGGACATGACTGTATTGCTTATGTCAAATTCATACATATCATCATAAGATACTTGAAGTGCAGCGGTAATCATTCTGGTAAGAGTAAACAATGTTTAGTTTGCAATGCTATGTAAATATGACTAATAATTTGAAACAATAAAAATAATATATGTATGATTAACACTAGTAGTATCACAGTAAAAGTCATTTCATTTTTTTTCTGTTGTGGCAAGTACTAGGATGCATGCCTTTGACAGAAAGAAAATTTACTGACCTAATTTAACATCACCTCTGTCTGTCAGCAGAATATTTGCTCCCTGGAAACAACAAATATTGACACAATTAGAACATAGTTGTCAACTAGTGTGAATCAGCATAAAACAGGTCCAGAAGATTATTCTTTCCAAAGAAACTGCAGACTTTTTCCATAGTTTAACTGTACATAAAAATGGGAATGACTCAAAAATGTAGGAAAGAATCCAGGTCACTTAAATTTTGTCAAAATATGCTAATTTGCATACAAACTATTTAAAATTCTTAGTACAACATTCTCTGTCATCAGAAGTTCGCAAATTTCATTACATGATCCTTATCATAAACCATTAATCTACAATTTACGGGCATCCATCTGTCGATCATATCTTTAATCTGATGCTGATCTGAGGCAGTAGTGTGGTTGGACAAAATGGTGCACATTTCTTAAGCAGAAAAGAGATTGAGACAGCTGAATTTATCTAAAAAATATAACTGTTTTATGTGAATTATTTGTTGTGATTTAAACAGCTTAGTCCAGGAAGTGTTCTTATCTCCCTGTACTGGTGCATCCTCTCTTTTTCATGACAGCAACCACTGCTAACTTCTAACCTTGGACGGTGAATCAGAGACAGAGTGATAGCATGATAGCGTGTATAAATTAATACATTAACCTTTCATTACAACCAAAAGCCTTGCAAAAAAAAAAGTTTAAAAGCAAAAACATCAAGGACTATGCACATTATACTCAGAAGGTAAAAAAGGAACTACTAATTGTTAATAATGTAACTTTGCCAAAAGAACAGGTGATTCTATAAATTACATCTTGCCTGAAGAAGGGGCCTGAGTTGCCTCGAAAGCTTGCATATTGTAATCTTTCTAGTTAGCCAATAAAAGGTGTCATTTTGCTTGGCTTTTCTCTATAAATCACTGAAATTGTTTACTTCATGTTAACGTTGCAATTTATATAGAAAATTTGTCTTACTCCTTTAGCCTTACTCTTAAAATAACAAAATCATCTATTTCTATATTAACAAAATAATAAATATTTTATAGAAATACATTTCCAATTAACATTTATGTACAATTATATTTCCTCAATAATTTCAAATGGAATTGGCAATATTTGGAAAGACTTACTTTTTCAACATAGAAGACCGTATCCTTAGTTGCAAATCACATCCTGCACTTTAACATTCTTGAATGTTTCTCTTTCCATATTTTTTCTTAGCCTGCCTTTACCCACTCTTCTACAGTGAATTAAATCTTAAGTAAACCCTTCACTTTTAACTTACCTTTATATCACGGTGCATTTTCCCATTGCTGTGTAAATAATATAAGCCCTGCAGTTGAAACATAAAACTGATCAAAAGACTATACAGCAAAAAATTAAGACTGTTACAACTAAAATGAACATGTTGTAACATGTGGGTTGTAACTCCAACCCTCTCAAATAAAACATGGAAATTAGTAATATTTTTGGTGCATCGTAATCTAATGTAATGCATTTCATTTTTATAGCTGCACCCACTAAAGTTTATAATGGAAAAATATTTTCGCCCATATACATATACTAAATTCTTCTATGCTAATTGTTGCAATTTCTAAAAATTGTGCCCATTTTGAATATGAGATGTTGAAAACATATCCCCTCATTAATTTGTAATTGCTTCCATGGCAATCGAAAGACAAATCTTTTGAGAAAATATTTGATTTTTTTAACAATGCATTTCACTTGTGTATGTCAAAGAAGGTCTACTCTTCCCAACATATAAGATAGTGAAGAGTTCAGAGTTTTCAATGCTTTGCCTTTGAGGGAGTAGTACAGTTACTGGTATGTCTGGTTCTAAAGAATAATAAAAAGGTATCAAACCGATCTGTCACCCACCTGTAAAGTTTCCCTGCAGACATATGCTATTTGCTTCTCCTTTAAAGGTCCAGTTACTACAAATAAATAAAAATGTGTAAATTGACTCACTGAAAGATACAAGATATAACAACTCATAGTGACAAAAGAAGTAAAACATTTTTAACTGGAAAATGCAACATTAACTATAACTAGTTAGTTAATGTAGTTTGTAGTCAAAATGTATATGAAATAAAGACATACAGTGTTAAACTACAGCTTCTCACTCATTAGAAGACAGTATTATTTGATTACAAGGATCTAAAAATATAAATTCTTAATAATATTAATTTGTTTGCCTACATGTGAAGCATGAATATATCAAAATATTTCAAATTAAAAGAAATTAAACACATTCCCTAGCTCTGTTTGAGTTCTTGAGGGGCTAATTTTGGTTATGTATTTCATTTTGAGACCTACTATTCCTTTGGTTACAATTTCATCTTTATCATTTGTCTGTATGGCCTACCAATTCTGTACTTGTCACAAAACAGCTAACTGCTGTGTTGACCATCATTCACGTATTTACTGAAAGGTGTAATGGCTTCCACATCAACTGATTAGTTTGTTCTAGTGTCCCAAGTCTCTTTACTTGAAAGAAGTGCTTCTTGGCTTCAGTCAAAATTTAATCAAAGGATTTTCGAAGACACTGATTAAGTCTCTGCAAGGCTTGTTAAAACAGGACATGCCCTTTAGTCAAGGATTAACTTAGCTATTTAGCTGTGCATGGATTCCAGTACTATTATGTATTTTTTGTAGCAGGATGACTAGAAATGCATACAATGCTCAAGTCTCACTAGTAGACTAGACAATCCGAGCATAACCTTCCTTGTCAAAATAAACCCCTAAATTCTTTTCAGAGGCCATGTTAATTATCTACCATTTATAATTAATATTTCTTCTGCCTGCATGAAGTACGTCATTGTTTTATTTCATTGTCCATTTGTTTACCAGCTATGAAGGTTGTCGAAGTATTTCAGAGTTGTTCTGATGACTTTTCAGCATTGGGTATTACTTTGATTTTGGTTTCATCTGTATATTTCACAACTTTGCTGACTATCTAAATCAATGTCATTAATATAAATTAGAACACAGTCCGAATAGAGAAAACAGAAATTGAGATAGTGCTGGAAATAATCCCATAAGGAAAAAAAAAATCAGTTTCAGTTTTTCCGCTTATTTTTTCTATAGAGCTCTCACTAAGCGCAGACCTAAGAGCACCTTACTCCTTATAACTACAGTGCCCTCCATAATGTTTGGGACAAAGATACATTTTTCCTTGATTTACTACTGTACTCCACAGTTTAAAATTACAAACCATACAACTTACATATGATTAAAGTGCATATTGCACTTTGGTATCCCCATTGCAATGCGCCATAATGTCTGGAACAATTGGCCTCACAGGCAATTGTGATTATTCAGGTGTGTTTGATTGCTTTATTAGTGCAGGCATAAGATACCTCAGATAGCTTCTACCTGTAGACTACCTGGCTACAGACTAGTCTTCAGCTGCCATTGTTCAACATGAGGACAAAAGCTGTGCCAATGAAAGTCAAAGGACCAATTATGAGGCTGAAAACAAGAACAAAACCTTTAGAGACATCAGTAAAACCTTAGGATTACCTAACACAGCTATCTAGAAAATCGTTAAGAACATATTGGTGAGCTCAGTAATTGCAAAGGGACTACAACGTATAGATGATTGCTGATGACACCATTGCTGATGACAGAAGCATCCTTACTATTGCCTCCAAATTCATTTGATGCCAATTCATCCTACAACAAGAATATAATCCCAAACATACTGTAAAGGCAACATAGGAGCTTTTCAAAGCTAAAAAATGGAAAAATAGTTGAACTGCCAAATTATTCACCCGAGTTAAATCCAATTGAGCATACCTTCCATATGATGAAGAAAAACTTAAGAGGACAAGCCCCCGAAACAAGCTGGAGCTGAAGATGGCTGCATTAGAGGCTTGGCAGAGCATCACTAGAGAAGATACTCAGCAAATGGTGATGTCTATAAATCACAGACTTCAACTTCATTATGGTGCCATGAAGTGTGGGACCGTGTATAAAACGTGTTGTAATTTCTACATGGAGACCAAAAGATATGCAAATACCCTAAATTAAAGTCTGCAATGTGCACTTCAATCACACCTCAACTGTTTGATTTGTAATTTTAAACTGTGGAACAGAGAGGTAAATCAAGGAAAAATGTGTCTTTGTCTAAAACATTACGGAGGGCACAGTAATATTAACCATTAAAGTAAAAAATCCTAAAAACTTTCATCCATCTATCTTCAAGCCCACTTAATCTTAATTACAAGGGGGCAGAACCTAATGTATACCATGTTGCATTGTGTGCAAGACAGGAATAAATGATTTAATCACAGGGTAAAATCAATCACATCAGGTCCGTTTAGAGTCTCCAATCACTCCAACATACACAGAGAATATATAAACTGTATACAGACCTAGTGTCCATGAGCTGTGAGACAACTGTACTAGTAACTGCGATACCATAGTGCAGGTCTTCTTTAACTACACGCCCCTTCTAATAATAGTTCACAAATATATAATATAAACTGTATACAGACCTAGTGTCCATGAGCTGTGAGACAACTGTACTAGTAACTGCGATACCATAGTGCAGGTCTTCTTTAACTACACGCCCCTTCTAATAATAGTTCACAAATATATAAGTGGAGTGCTCTGTGAATGGGTCTCAAAGACACTATAAAGGGTTTTGACAGTGAATCCAGAGACAGTAGTCTTTGTCGATGTTCTGTTGTTGTGGCTAAGACTACACTAATTTTCTTTTTAAATATCCAGGATATTTCATATTTTGATAAACTTGTTCACTGAAAAAACACTATCACTTTCCAATTTTTAGTATCTAGTATTTCCAACCAGTAGGCTAGGAACTTCTCTGAAGAAATCTTCTAAATATTACCAAATTCAAGTGTATCGTCATGTGTATATAAGATGAAATTCAATGACTTCTCAGAACAGCAGCAATAGTACCAACAATGACAGATATCTATATATCTATCATTATATTATGTACAGTATATACTGTACATGCATACACACAGACAATGTATATACAGTCATATGAAAAAGTATGGGAACCCCTCTTAATTCTTTGGATTTTTGTTTATCATTGGATGAGCTTTCAAAGTAGCAACTTCCTTTTAATATATGACATGCCTTATGGAAACAGTAGTATTTCAGCAGTGACATTAAGTTTATCGGATTAACAGAAAATATGCAATATGCATCATAACAAAATTAGACAGGTGCATAAATTTGGGCACCCCAACAGATATTACATCAATACTTAGTTGAGCCTCCTTTTGCATAAACATAACAGCCTCTAGACGCCTCCTATAGCCTTTGATGAGTGTCTGGATTCTGGATGGAGTGACCATTTTTCCATACAAAATCTCTCCTGTTCAGTTCAATTTGATGACTGCCGAGCATGGACAGACAGATTCAAGTCAGGGAACTGTGACGGCCATTCCAGAACATTGTACTTCTCCCTCTGCATGAACGCCTTTGTAGATTTCAAACTGTGTTTTGGGTTACTGTCTTGTTGGAATATCCAACCCCTGCGTAACTTCAACTTTGTGACTGATACTTGAACATTATCTTGAAGAATTTGTTGATATTGGGTTGAATTCATCTGACCCTCAACTTTAACAAGGGCCCCAGTCCCTGAACTAGCCACACAGCAAGATGGAATCTCCACCAAATTTTACAGTAGGTAGCAGGTGTTTTTCTTGGAATGAGGTGTTCTTCCTCTGCCATGCAAAGCACTTTTTGTTATGACCAAATAACTCAATTTTTGTCTCATCAGTCCAAAGCACTTTGTTTCAAAATTAATCTGGCTTGTCTATATGAGCATTTGCATACAACAAGCGACTCTGGTTGTGGCATGAGTGCAGAAAGGGCTTCTTTCTCATCACCCTGCCATACAGATGTGCAAATTGCGCTGAATTGTAGAACAATATACAGATACACCATCTGCAGCAAGATGTTCTTGCAGGTCTTTGGAGGTGATATGTGGGTTGTCTGTAACCATTCTCACAATCCTGCGCATATGCCGCTCCTGTATTTTTCTTGACCTGCCAGACCTGGGTTTAAAAGTAACTGTGCCTGTGGCCTTCCATTTCCTGATAACATTCCTTACAGTTGAAACTGACAGTTTAAACCTAGCTTTTTGTAGCCTTCCCCTAAACCATGAGACTGAACAATCTTTGTTTTCAGATCTTTTGAGAGTTGCTTTGAGGATCCCATGCTGTCACTCTTCAGAGGAGAGTCAAAGGGAAGCACGGACACACCTGTCTATGAAGTTCAAGGCTTAACGAGCTAATCCAACCAATTTGGTTTTGCATGTAATCAGTATTGAGCAGTTACATGCATTCAAATCAGCAAAATTACAAGGGGACCCAATTTTTTGCACAGCCAATTTTTCACATTTGATTTAATTTCATACAACTAAATACTGCTTCACTAAAAATCTTTGTTTGGAAAACACCCCAGTACTCAGATGTTCCTAGGAAATGAAAGACCTACCACTGTTATCTTTTTTGTTGAAAGTAGAGTCAATTATTATGCAGGCTGAGAGGGGTTCCCGAACATTTTCATATGACTGTATATTTATGTTATAGTATTTATTATTACGATTTGCAGCTCAGTAACCTTGAAACCTGTGGATGGAAACTGTCTATATACTGGTGCAAGTGCTAATGGTCAGCTAATATTTACCAGAAAAAAAGAGAAAAAGAAAGGATGCATAATAAAATTATAAAAATGATATGCAGAATTGAGAGGAATTCAGGACTAAATAAAAAAGTTATGCATTTGTTTTAGCAAATTTTAGTAAAAGTTTTACCATGGTAAATATCTTGTAGTGAACCTCCACCACAGAACTCCATACATATCCACAATTTATTGTTTCTGTAGAGTAAAACACAACATATAATTTTTTTTTTATGCTGACATATCCATGCCTTATAATCAAAATTATACAGAGTCATCCTAAGTAACATTACATTTTTGTCACTTTCAACAGTAAGTGATCTAATTAATCTACAAACCAAGCTCTTTTAAGACTCATATATGCACTTCAAATAAAGGTTAATCTATTAAAATTCACAATCATTATTCACACATGAATGACACTGTATTTTAAAAGACTACAACGATAAATGCACACATGACTTCAGTCATTTTCAGTCTGAGGAGCAATGTGTGACCCACGAGTTCATTAAAAGTTGTGATCACTCAAATTATTTTTTTTTCTTAACAGAAAGCTAATAATAATAATCTAATAATAATTTTAAAAAAAAGCTAATAATAAAAATAAGAAATTGTATGAGTTGTCATTTTCTTTTCCAGTATGTGGAAAAGACAGTACAGGAAAGGAACCAAGTCAAAAAAATATAAAGGGACCAGGTACATTTAATACTTTGAAATATTTGAAAAGATAGAACTTCTTTGTCTTTAGTACTTCCATCGCATTGCAGATTACCCTCCCTCAACTCCCCCACTAAGGCTCCTAACACATACAAGTGGATACAAGTACATACAAGTATTGTGACCTTAAAAGACAATAAGTGAGTTTAAGTGTGCTACAAGGATACAAAAAAAAAATTAAAGAAAATCTTTGACAGATACTATAATTTATCAAACATGCCACAATTTTGTTTACTTTTGTAATGAACTATGAAATAAAATGCAGCTTAGGTGGCTTTGTACTGTTAGGAATGCTATGTGGATGCACAGTGAGAGTCATGAAGAAAAGGATATGTCCCAGAGACAAGGTAGGGAGTATTTTAATTTTTAATAAGTTTAACAGAATCAAAAGCAATTCTATCTATGCAATCTGTTTATACAGCACCCTCTGCATCATCCTGTTCATTATGTTTTTAATCTTACATGACTTTCAGATGTATCTTTTACTTTGAGCATGGAAATATGTGATATAAATACAATACATTGGTATGATTTGATAAGTAGGTGAAATTGTGTGCTGTCTAGCTTAACTGAAGGGATTGAAGTTTGTGAAGTGTACTACATCCTCTTAGTTTAAGAGTGTTATCACTTGCTTATATGAATGATTACAGAGTTTACTCGTTTACTCTCCTACTTTTTAGCTCTGTCTCTTTTTCACTCTCTTTTCTATACTGGGGCACTCTTTATATGCTCTAAGTGTGCTCATTATCTTGCCATTTTTCTGTTAAAAGTATTGAGCATATACAGCATTGCCAGCAATGTTTGTTTCTAGCTACTAACAGAATGTTTGGGCTCACTCAATAGCTCTGCACTCTCCCTTTATTTCCTTGCTTTGTGCCCATGTCTGCTTGTTTTTATGGTACGAATGCTGTCTGTACTAAACTTGTATGTCTTAAGTGACTCTCTTTCCTCTCTTTAGGTGTTTGTTTTCAAATGATTCTACTCTCTGGCCTGGGCATTAAAAATACTAAATATGCTCTGGTGGGGGGGGGTGACACGGTGGCGCAGTGGGTAGTGCTGAGGCCTCGCAGTTAGGAGACCCAGGTTTGCTTCCCAGGTCCTCCCTGCGTGGAGTTTGCATGCTCTCCCTGTGTCTGCGTGGGTTTCCTCCGGGTACTCCGGTTTCCTCCCACAGTCCAAAGACATGCAGTTTAGGTGCATTGGCAATTCTAAAATTGTCCCTAGTGTGTGCTTGGTGTGTGGGTGTGTGTATGTGCCCTGTGGTGGGCTGGTCCCCTGCCCAGGCTTTGTTCCCTGCCTTGCGCCCTGTGTTGGCTGGAATTGGCTCCAGCAGACCTGTAGTTAGGATATAGCAGGTTGAATAATGGATGGATGGATGCTCTGGTGGCTATTTTGGATTAACAGGCATAGCTAGTTAGGACTTAAGAGTTTTATGTAGAAGATGAGAGATCTGATCTATATGGCACAATTAAAGTTTCGTAGTATTGACAATGGCTCTAAGATTTTTTAGATAGTATCAAGTACTACATATTGAGCAGTCCATCTTTGGATTTAGTAGCAGTTTGTCAAATTACATCAATTCTTGTATTCACTATAGTGAATGTAAATTAGTGTCAGAATATGGGGCTATAGATTTCCAAAACCAAAAGTTTTATCAGTCCATCACACCTAATTCCAAATAGTTTTATAAGAATTTCACTTTCTGTTGCCAAAATCAATGTGGATATAAATCAATTTTATCTAAATAATCTCTTCTGGGAAAGCTTTATAGATCAAACTTACTTTTAGCATTTCTTTCTGTTATTTTGGATGAAACTTTAATCTTAAAGCATTGCTTAAATTATATTTTCAAAGTATATTGACATAAGTGGTACTATATATCTATACTTGTGGAGAGCGCCCTCTTCTACGCGGACGTGTGCTGGGGAGGCAGCATTAAGAAGAAAGACGCCTCACGCCTAGACAAACTGGTGAGGAAGGCAGGCTCTATTGTTGGCATGGAGCTGGACAGTTTAACATCTGTGGCAGAGCGACGGGCGCTCAGCAGGCTCCTATCAATTATGGAGAATCCACTGCATCCACTAAATAGTATCATCTCCAGACAAAAGAGCAGCTTCAGCGACAGACTGCTGTCACTGTCCTGCTCCACTGACAGATTGAGGAGATCTTTCCTCCCCCAAACTATGCGACTCTTCAATTCCACCCGGGGGGGTAAACATTAACATTATACAAAGTTATTGTCTGTTTTTTACCTGCATTATTATCAATCTTTAATTTAATATTGTTTTTTGTATCAGTATGCTGCTGCTGGAGAATGTGAATTTCCCCTTGGGATTAATAAAGTATCTATCTATCTATCTAAAAATATATAACGTGCAACAAATACATCATGGGGTTTGACCCAAAGTAAAGGTACATAGTCACAAAGAAAAATTATTTAAAAAGTACATGTATGGACAGCATGATATTATGGTACTGGTATCTTTAGTGAAAAAATTATAGGAACCATTTCTCAGTACATGTGTTTACTCGGCTTAGTCATACACAAAATGCGGGAGATAAAATGCCAAAAAATTATTATATTTACATGTCTCACATTTATGTGTTTGATCATAAAAATATTGGTCTCAATCTTTGTAGCAAAAATGCTCAAAAATATCCAGAAATAAAAGGTCTATGCCTATTAACATACCATCTACATCAAACTGTTTGACTAGAATGTATCAACACTTATGGAATAAAGTGTATTTTTTATATTGTAACAGTGATTAGTATTCAATTTTATTACTGTGCTAGGATGGCACAACTCCTATGTATAACAGGGATACTAATCGCAACAGCTAAACAAGCTCTTTAGTTTAGCCATTTAGAATGACAGTGTTTGCAGATGGATTGTGATCAGAAGGGCTATCCTTGACTTCAAGATGTGGTATTTCTAATATTGTGTCTTAATTATTCAATACAATATACCACAAGAGTTGTTATTTGATATCTAAACCAATGAAAAACAAAATTATAAGCTTCATGTAGACATGACTATTTCATATTCAAATGTTCTACCCGTAGAGGCATGTATATGTGAGTCTATTATTATTTGTAAGGGTTAGCCTGTAGTCCTTGGCAGACTGGCACTTTACTCTTTATAAAAGTGTTCTGATTTTCAGGATAAAACATGTGCTTTTTCCTTTAATGACAGTGAAGAAGTTTTGTGGCTTAAGCTCCACAGTTAAAAATGAAAAGAAAAAAAAAAGTCAACTGCTCAAACAATTAAAGAGATAAAAAGGGAAAGATTTTTAAGAGAAATATCTCTTAAAGAGATACAGTATTAAAGAGAACTTCTCATCACAACAAACTTCACCTTGGACAGACAGAAATTGCCCAGTGCATACATAAGTATTAAAAATGTTAATTTTCTGGGTTAGGAAGTACATAACTCTAGTGTGTGACACTTGTAGAGGTTCTGCATTTTCTTGACAGACCAGTGAATAAAGATACAAGTACACAAAGTGGCCAATATGTGATGATATAAGCTCAGCACAGGCCAGTGCAAAAGCAAATGCATACATAAAATACTTTTACTTGGATATATACAGTGTATCAATTAAGTTGATAACTTTATGAAGTCAATAAGCTAATTTTTTGAGTCAGTGGCTGGTACCAATAATGGTAAAAGATAGCAAATATCCATGGACTCCAGACCTACAACAGATCAAAATAAGTGCACCATTTTTTCATTCTGTTAATTAGTAGCCAACAACCACAAAATGTACAAGTGTTTGTAAATTCACAATTCTATGAGAAAATATATGGATGTATGCAGCATCATCTATATAGTTTAAGTATAAACAACACTGAATCAAAGCATAAGAAAAAGTGACTTATGTAATTCAAAGACAAAATTATGACAAAATTAGCAGTTTACCACAAGAATGATTTTTCTGCCAAGTTTTAAACATCAGTGTTACTCTGTTTTCACAGAGTTATGCTTTAAAGATTGCAGAATGACAGAAGAGGAAAATATTAAAAGCACTACAACAGTATATGGATAACATCACTAGATTGACCCAAAGTGAACCTGTAAACAGACTCGAACATTGCATCCATTATTTGTAATTTGTTACACTGTTTAATTCTAAACCTACTTAAACTGCAAATGAAAGTAGGCAGAAGAATTAAGTAGGTACAGTAATACTAGGGTGTTATACCGTGTTAGCCATTATGAATGTAGAGAAAAGCCAAGCAAAATGACACCTTTATTGGCTAACTAAAAGATTACAATATGCAAGCTTTCGAGGCAACTCAGGCCCCTTCTTCAGGCAAGATGTAACATCTAGGTTACATCTTGCCTGAAAAAGGGGCCTGAGTTGCCTCGAAAGCTTGCAAATTATAATCTTTTTAGTAGGTACAGTAAGAAATTCTGGGTGACTAAAAGACCATATTTGAATTATTAATAAAGGAAATGATAATTGGCGGACCATTGCCCTATAGTTAGATGCACTTACATTGGTCTACTGCATATAGATAAAAAGATATTTACTAAAAACTAGCCTAAAAATCATCCCCTGGAATATTTGTAGAGACACTCAACCCCATAATAAATATACAAATATGACCTATTTAACTAATAACATAAATACAAGCAAATCTCCTAAATTTAAACTACTGGATAAACCCAAATTTCATTATTTAAAATCTCTTAAGATTTACTTAACTCTAACTTTTAAAATATCATAGTTGTACTCATGAAATATATATATCACTATATATATATATATATATATATATCACTTGTGCACTTGCTAACAAAAACGCTATTTCCCATTTAATAAAAAAGCTGAAATTTGGCAGGATGGTACATCTTGGGCCGTAGGCATCCACTAAAAAAGGATATTTCAACATATCAATATTTAGGGGTGAACCCCCTTTACAACAGAAAAATTGAATAGCCCACAATACTTTAACTGATGAGTGAAATTTGGTGATGCTAAACAAAAATATTTGTTAACATTTATTAAGACTATGCTAGTGCACACACCTGTGCTGCACTGAGAATGTGCTCTATGTAAACAAAGGATGGAGGTAATTGATTGCTAAACACCACCACTAACAAAATAGTGTGGACCAACAACTGAAGAAGGGGCACTGGCCTGAACACAAAAAAAAAGACATGATCACATTTGGCATGTACAGTCAACTGTGAAATAGAAGAAGAAAGTTTCAGAAAAGTGCACTATAAACCTTAAGTACCGGTGTCATGTGTTGTGGCTTTAAGCATAGCAAAGAAAAAGGGAGTGAGAAAGAAATAGAGATGGAAGTGGTGTCCTCGTGACTAAGACAAGCATGGACCAACACAGTGGCATTGGGAGTGGGGTAGGGGTTTCACAAGCTTAAGCCCCTGATCTATTGTGCCCAACCTCTAATCTTTTTCTTCATTATATACATGATCGATAGTAGTAAGCCCCTGATCTTTTCGCATTATATGAATGTGTGCAAAAGCCCAAAAGATTTTATATACAAGGAAAATCAGATGCAGCAATCACAGTGGGGGGCTTAGACCCTGATACCTGCAAATCCTAGAAAGAACCCTGGAACAACAGCATCAGTTTAAACTTAACAGGTCCCCCACAAGCTACTCCATTGTAATATATATTCACATCTAATAACTTTAAAAAGGTGACCCTGTCCCAAACCTCCAAAATCATTAATATTTACATACACATCTGCTTTCTTTGAATGGGCATGAGCCATTCCCTTCATTCTCTAAGGCTAAGGAGCTGCGCTGGTATTCCGAAGGTTGCCGGTTCAAATCCCCGTCAGTGCCAAAAAAGGCCACTGCTCTGCTGGGCCCTTGAGCAAGGCCCTTAACCTGTAATTGCTCCAGGGGCGCTGTACAATGGCTGACCCTGCGCTCTGACCCCAAGGGGTATGCGAAAACTACCAAATTCCTAATACAAGAAATTGTATAAGGCGAAACAAAGAACAAAAAAAAAAAAAAAATATACCTATGAATCTGCAGACTTTAAAGGGGGACCATATTCAACTGACAAAAAACACAAAAATGTTTTACTCTTAGGCAATTGCATATACCATGTTCAACAGTAAACAGTAATATAATGATACTATTACTTATAGTAGATAGACACCTTTATCCAAGGTGACTTACAACATATGAGATACAATCGGTTACATTTCACTTGTTTTTGCAGTTGGAGCACAGGCAACATAGAGTGTAACCACTGCATACCAGTAACACCCCCTAAGACCTACTGTTTTGGAGATGCTCTGACTCAGTCATCTAGCCATCACAATTTGGCCCTTATCAAAGTCGCTCACATATATATGCTTGCCCATTTTTCCTGCTTTCAACACATCACCTTAAAGAACTGTTAACTTACTAACTAATATATAGTATCTCATGCCTTGACACATGCCATTGTAATGAGATAATCAATGTTATTCACTTCACCTGTAAGAGGTTTTAATATTGTAGCTGATTGGTGTATAAATTTACAACAAGAGACAATAAATTCATTTGAACATTATTATTTTTTATCATAAAAATAACAAAGAGAAGAACTTGACCAGCAATGCATCTGTCTATTAGATAAGAAATGTTATGTTTTTGGCCTTGCACTCAAAAAAAAAAAAAAATACCCACAAATGCAACAGCAGCAGAGATGAGATATCATAGCATAAACCTGTTAGCATCTTTCCACACGTTTTACCATCTAGAGCTGAGTCGAAATGCCACATTTTACTGTTAACCACAAAATACAGCATTTAATTTCTGAAAGAGGTTGTAGTGAAATATATTTTCTAAAAAATATGGAAAACTATACAGTCTTGGCATAAAAGGGCAAACTCACCTGAGATAGCTGCCAAAGTAAGCCACAATATTTTTGTGCTTGCATTCTCGCATCACTGTTATTTCTTGCTGAATTGAAGAGATGTCATCACCTAGAAAATAAGATGGGAAAATTTGCAACTTGAAATTAAGTGCAAGTTAAAATATTTTTCAGTAATTTAAAAGGCAAACAACACAGAAATCAAAGCATTCGCCTCAAGTCATTATTTTTAGTTTTCTTATTTACTTGAAAGTACCATGATTGTTATTGATTTGTCATGAACTTTTAGTGGATCAACAGGGTTCATAAAATGGATGGATGGATACTTGAAAATGCTTGCACATACTTAATGCTCCACTTCCTTTACCAATTTTTAAAGCATTTTTTTAAAGTAACTGATATTTTTTGCATATAGCGCAACTTGTGTCTTTTGTACCACTTTCCCTTGTTTTGTATTTCAAAGACAAAATTCAGCTTCTTTGAACTAACAGGAATCCGTTTGATTCATCCACAACAATGGAAGCTGACTGGGTACAAAGTTCAGTTGACCTGTTACTGGACATAACTTGTGAATACAGTGAGCTCGAAAATTGTAAATGATTGCCATAAACCAGCATCCAGAATATAATAAAGATAAGTTGAGAGGTCTGAAATTTTGACAATTTGAAAATTCTGTTTAAATATTCAAACTGGTAATATTCATTCAATAACACTTTAATACAACTGTAAGAATTCTGCCTCCTGCAGGAGTACTTCTTCTGCATCATGGGGAATGACACATTTCATAATTTAAAATGTAAACGTCACCATACTTTTAGATCGACTTTAAAAGCACTTTAATATATTGCTGAATATGTATTTTAATATTTTCTGCACACTACCAGAATTCCATTTGACTAAATTGAAAAAAACTAACATGATGCCCAGTTTACCTGAATTTTGTTTTTATACTCTTATGCATTCATACATTTTCTAACCAGCATATCCAGTTTAGGGCCACAGTTTTTAATCTGCCATCCATGGACACGAGGTGGGGCCCAAAGCTGGACAGAACACCATCCCATCTTAAAACCTGCTTACATATCACCCATACTCACCATGAGAAATAATGTATATGGGGTGTTTGTCTTCTGCCAAAGAGTTTAAGAGATTACAATAATTTCCAGGTTCATGATTAGTATGCACTTGTAAATTAGTTCTGTTTGCTACAGTATATTTATGTTGGGACCAAAATTCAATATAGACTGATGTTTGGCTGTATGGGTAGTGGTTGCACATGGTCTGTTAAATACCTGCTGAAGTTGAGAACAGACCATTGTCAGGTATAAAAGAGTACCTCAGAATTAGAGCATAAACATTTGTACTTAAAAAGTATTATGGTTATAGCAGGAAAAAGGAAACACTGCTGTTGTTAAAATATTCATAATCTAATCATCTGAGGTGCAGAATGCATTTTGTACAGTATTTTACATAAACAGAAGGGACAGATTATTGAGATATTGTATTTCACAATAGACTGTTTATCATCAGTAGCAAATAATGGACTTTTTAAAAAGAAATAATGCACACCTATCTTCACTTAGATTAATTTCAGTGACAAAACACTAAAGTTCCATTTGCTATTACAGGGGAAAACTTGTTTTAAAGGAACAATAATCTTATAATTCATTTTACTTTTTTAACTTCCTCTCCATACACTGCACACTTGGCAGCACTTTCAAACAAACAGTAAACACTATATACTGTATGTACAATACATTACTAGCAGGGATACCAACCAACCAGGATCAGTGCACCAAATAAATTTAACAACAAACTACACATGCAGCCTACAGTATATTCCTGTGTACAAGTGGGGGACCTGTACAAAATGGTGTAGATTTTTATATCAGATGAACAGACATATACAAAAATGCATTCAGCTTTACACTGAAGATTCAAAACTGCATGTATTAGAAAAACAAAAAAAAAATGAAAATATTTTAAAACCTGAAAATAAAGTCAACATTTCAGGTGCGAAATATTCATCAGGTGCACACTAACACTCTAAATCCATCCCTACATTTATCAGTTTTCTAAACCCACATGCAATTTAACCAATCACTGTTTTTATCTATCTATCTATCTAGTAAGGGTACTTAACAGAACACTTGATTACAGAGAGGAACAATTACTAGTGACCTTTTTCAAGAGTGAAACTTCCAGCGCCTTGCTCCACACAAGTTCTGCAACACTCAAAACAGGTAAACTCTAGTGTAGAATTCCAAATCCAATTATAGATATGGGAAGTGGTCTGTTAAGGACATTGCAGTAATGGCTATAGAATTTCAACCTTGTGAATGGTAATATTATAAAGATGATAAAAATTATTTAAAGGTGATTAAAACAACTACCCATTAATACAGAGTAAAACAGCAGAGTGAATAAGGTATTTTTTTCAAAATTTGTTGAAAAATGTGTTTCAACAATAGTAAATCATGACCTTGTACCCATTAGCATCACAGAACAAGGAAGCAGACTGAACCTATAACAAAATGAACATGCAAAAATATCTTTAAAACTGCATAATGTTTAGAAAAGTACACATTTTTAGTTTAGGTAACTGAACAAAAACTTTTGCATTAAGCAGGTTCAATAATGGATTAATGGACACAACCTCAGCATCACCGATCAAAAGTATTTAGCCATCTAGCAGAAGCAAGTAACAAATGCAGCAAAGCAAGTAATTCAGTGTAGAGATCTGCACAATACTTATTTTTAGTCCCTTTCCTGACATAGTTTCATCCTGCTCCCGGCCACTCCTGACATAATTGCAAACTGTTTCAATCAGCTCCAGCCCTCTTTCACCCATCCCCCCCAACCCCCCCAAAGTTGTGCTCTGCTCTGCTCTCATTCGCGCATTCCTATTTAAAAGCACTTTAATTGAGCACATAGCCTAAGTGGAGTCTTAAAACAGCAGAATCTATAAGAAAAAAAACCAATAACTGAGTAAATCTGTTTATCAGTATAACTCTCACATGCCACAGAGACTGTTTAAAGCACAATGGGCAGGGCTGTTATTATTTAACAATAACAAGTACAAAAAGTGGCCAAAAAATCGATGTGCTTACCTACAGAAAAGCAAAATAATGATAATAACACCCATGTTTTCAACTAGGACGTAACTAGCAAGAAGCCAAATATGTGTTCAGGAGAGTTGGCATCTATGACTTAAAGTTCACATTCATTCTGAAGAGTACAAAACTGCTTTTAAGAAAAAAAGCTCATCAGCAGAAGTGGCTACTTGGTGAGAGTTTTTTCCTTATATTTAAAAAAATTCCAAAAAAATGATCATTTTTAAAACCAATGAGGAATTCTTCCGAGTTATAATGCATGCCACAGCCTTCATTTTTACCTCAGGTTTTTCAGTACGCTAAAAAAACAACATTGATTTTAACCCTCATCCTACTGACTGGGGTCTTTGGGGACCCCAGAGGTATATATTTTGTCATATCTCACAGGTGCTTTTTTATCATTCCAATTTTTTATAACTTTGTCAAGCAGTTTGTTCCTAATAATGTCACATCACTGTTTTCTATTTCTGCTTTGATTATTGCTTTTTAAAAATACAAATGTCAAAAGTGCATAAAAGCCTCAGTCAAAAGCACCCAATCCCGCCTATGCAATTTTAAGAAATAAAACTATTCAGGAACTGTTTCTGATTAGTCCTAAGTTGGAGTGTCACACATTATCAAGGGTGTAAGGACACTCTGTTAGTCATTTAGAAGGAGACAGACACAGCAGCAGCTAGATTTCCACAGCTCCTCTGTTGACAATTTGAGATACTGCTGTTCCTAAAGTAAGATAAGTTCCAAGTCCGTTCCCTCAGCTGAAGCTTACTGGAAAATGGACTGACATATGTGGGCACTATAAAGTCAAACAAGCCACATATCCCAAAGGAGATGAAGCCTAACAGTGACGTCAACAGTTCACATTTTTGCTTTTATTGGCCAATTACCCTTGTGTCATGTTTTCCAGCAAAAGGAAAAGAGGTACTAATGCTGTCCTCCATACACCATGACACCAAGGTTGAAGGTGAAAAGAAAAAGCCAGAGATCATACTACACTTTAATGCAAGCAAAAGTGGCGTGGATAATCTGGATCATTTGGCCAAAATGTTCACATGCAGTAGAAAAATAAACAGATGGCCGATGGTTTGTATCAGTAGATGGATCATTAAGTATCAACACTTAATGAATACTCTGTCCAATTGTATAAAAGCACATCCTTTACTACATGGACATAATTCATTTGAACACAGTGCATCACATAATTAATGAAGTTGATGCCTATACAAAACATATCCACTAATATCCACATGTGACAGCGTCACTAATTTACTTTCTATGAATATCATCCCCTCCTCAAAACATCTTCATACATATCTGGATAGTGTCTCTCATTTCCCAAAGCAGTGTTGTGAGGGGTGATAAACTGGTTATTCTTGCCCCAGAACTTGTCCAGGTAATTCAAGTTAAATGACAGAAGGGACAGTATATACATTACACTTTTCTGTTGCATGTTACATCTATGCTCCATGTATTTATTTCTTCTCTAAATTCTTATATATTTATTGCATTTGTATCAATGGCTACATCATTTCCTAATGTCAATTTTCAGTTTTAAGCAAAGTCACTTTGTCATTCTTTTATTTAAATGTCATTTAAATAAAAGTATTCTGTTTATCTTTAGTGATTAATTTGACCCTTTATAGTGTTTTTTCACATTCACTTGGGACTTTGCAAAGCGTGCAATAAGATTTTTTAAATAACAAGGCAAAACAAGTAAGTTATACTGCAGTTTTTAATTCGAGGAAAATCTTTCCTTCTATTTTGCAGTGTTTGAAAATAGACCTGTTGGAATATGAAAGACAGGGAAGAAAGTGCTGTTACATTCATATTGCAAAATATATTAAAACAAAGTTAATATACTTGAAATGTGATTTTATCACTCTGCTTTTTTATATCTGAATATCAGCTCTGGGACTATTTATTTCTTTATTTAAATTGTGATGGTGCTTGCTGTGAAATGCATTATCTGAAATAAAGAACAACTACTGTGAAAAGTGCTATTTGATACAAATAAATATGGTACTTACATGTAATAGTTAAATGTGTCATCTATTACAAGAAAATGCAATCCATTTTAAAATAAGTATAAGTATTATAAAGTGCTTTGTTAGTTTCCTTATACACAACAAGTCAAAAGTTTCAGAACACCTCAGTTTCCCAGTTTTTCTTCAAATTTAATGAATGACCTAAAATGGTAAATAAGATTAAATTTAAAGCTTAGGCTAGTAAAAACTGAATAAAAAGGAAATATCAGAAAATTACAGCTGGGCCTTTTTCTGGGAACAACTAATAGGTTACAACCTACAGATGTTCTGTAGCAGTTAAACTACTGTAAATTAAGCCTTGCAAGTTGAAGCAAACATTTTGCACAGGTGTCCCAACTTCTGTTGATTCTTAAAACTCCTCTGTTTGCCTTAATGCAGAGTTGGAACAGACAGTATCACTACACCCACTGAAGTACTACTTGGACAATATTCCAGTGATAATATCAAGAAAATGGCAATTAACAAATGAAATGAAAGAGATCATTATTACCCATGGAAGTACTAGAAGAACAACTGATAGAAAGAGATCTGCCACAACTAAAGTCACAACCAAATCAGTAGACAAGTTTCTGAGGGTCACCAGCTTGCAAGATAGGCACCTCACAGCATCACAGCTTCAAGCACAGCTTAACAGTGGTCAATCAAAAAAGCAAGTTTCAGTTTTTACTGTGAAGAGGAGATTTTGTGCTGCAGGTTTGACAGGGCCAAGTGGCAGTAGGAAAGCCATTCCTTAAAGGACAAAATAGGGACTGGAAATAGTAGACTGGACAAAGTCTCCTCTTCACACAGCATAAACCGAGACTTGTTTTTTTCAGCCACTGCTAAGCTGTGTTTGAAATTGTTGTGCTGTGAGGTGCCTATAATGTCTTTGTGATGACCAAGCTGGGAGCACAAGAAAAACCCTAATAAAAAGGTAGGGAGTCTGGATATCTTAGAACATGCTGTTTCTTTCTTTCAGGACAGGACCAAAACTTGACAAAGCAGAACACAACAGAGCACAGCCATCCTATTAAAGTAAAACTCCTTCCAGAAGGGTTTGCCACTTCTGGCAACATTATAGAGAGTACAGATAAAAGGTGAATCCAGAAGAAGACAGGTCCCATAAAAAACAGAAGGGTAACTGCTAAAAGAGAACAGTGATGGGTAGCACTTTAGGAACAACAACATTTATTTATATAGCACATTTTCATAAAACCAATATAGCTCAAAGTGTTTTTCAAGACGTCAAAGAGAAAGTTACAAGAAAAGAAAAAAAAGTAAGCATAGACAATAATATTAAAGAATAACAAAAAAAGAAAAAACATGAATCTAAATAATCTTTACTTCTCATATACTGTTAAGTAACAAGACCTTAGCAAACATTTCTTTTGGTCTTAACACTTCCAAAGAATTGTCCAAGTGGTTATTCATCTCTACAAAGTGTTCTACTAAAATTGCTTCATTTCAGAATGTTCAGAGGTGAAATTCTAGAGTAAATTTTAGACTTTGAGGAAGAGGAATCATCTCATACTCGCAGAAAGCCATACAATGAAGCCGATACCAAGTCAAAGTACTTAGGGGACAGTTAACAACAAGCAGTATTGGAACGATCCTACAAATAATGACATTTATGTAACAATAAATAAATAAAAAAACATTAATTCAATTTTCAATACTATATATGAAAAGGCTTAGTTTACCTGAACCATATTACTAGTCCAGGCCAATAGTGACATTAAGAGCTTAACATCAAATTTTACCTGTAGCAAATGAAAACACTTTATACTTTATTATCCAATTCTGGGTTTACATTGACCAAAAGGTATAAACGATAAACCATTAATTGCATAAAAATATAACACATTGAATTAGCATACCAGTTAGTTCTGACTGTTTAATTATAAATTAAACAAAAGAGAGTCTTTAAATATCTATAAAAAGATATAATTTAAAAATAATGGAATTTTCTCATGTTTGCAGTTTGGTTTTTCTCATTATGTTCTGTTCATTCAGATTATGATATACAACAGAGGTAAAAGCATACCAGGATCTAATTTGACAATTTTTATAGCTGCAAGTTCCGATGTCTTTATGTTTCGAGCCTGAAAAGGAAACAAAGAAACAAAGTTATATTTTACTTACTGCAATACAGAATATTATGCTTGTATGAACTCTTATCACAGCAGATGATTATACACAAGGCACTTGTAAAACAAACACTGGCAGGAATTTTAAGCTTAAAAAACAAGCAAACACAACTGACGGTAGTTCAAAATAAAATTTAAACATGTCTTCTCGAACAAATTGTTGTTTTTCCACCAAAATAAACTTCAGCCTAGAATTATGTTAAGATGAAAAGCACACACATCAAAATAGGGTAACATGCAGTATATTATCTGAAAATTGTAAATTTCCAACATTAACATACCTATGCATCATTGTCAAAGGCTATAAATCAATAGGTACTGCATTGTTTCAGAAAGTTTATAATTCAATTAAAATAACACTATTAACTTACTAATAATAACATATTTTTGTTAATTGCTTATAAACAAAAGTGATCATTCTCTCCCTCTCCATTTTTCTTTATGTCAACAAGGTAATCAATAAAAAAGTGCAAAAAAATAAAAGTATTATATATAAATTTACAATATCTAACAGAAATATAAGCATTTTTAAATATAAAAAACAACAATAAATACACATTTGAAAAAGAATCAAAATCTTGCCCTCTTATCAGAGATTCATGTCTTTATTTTAGGAAGTGTGTTCAAACAGAATACTGCAGAAATCTCTTAATAGTTATAACGCTAAATATAAAAATTTTCTTGAGCCCAAACACACACCTGTGTTTCTGTTACCTATAAATGTTTTTAGAGCCAGGCTGTTTCTCTCAATTAGTTGTAGAAATAAGGTAATAAATCATGAAAAACTATTTATTACAAGAACCCTCTATTCAATATTTTTCTTCCTGTACAAAGAATTAAAAGACAGTAAGTACATTCAAAATGCTACAGCCAGGGTCACAGGTCAGACTAAACACAGTATTAACTTTTAGTTATGTTTTAAATAATCTTCTGAACAACTGTGTTAATAAATCAAAAAAGTGTGCTAATCACTGCTGGGCTTGAGACGATTTTGAGCAGAAGAGAAAACAAGTTCACTGCATCTGTACAATAGTGCCCTTAGTTTCAAAAGAAGCACATCTATAATGTGCAAAACAAATATACCACCCACGAGATTCCCCTACAACGAACTATCATATCAGAAACACTAACGATGAAACACTATGATATCCGGTGGTCACAACAAATTACATGGAAGTTTTTTACAATGATAGAACAAAACATCTTAACAATCAACAAGGCTGCACAACAAAGAATTTCAGCAGGTAATTAAGACTGATCTGGGTTACACCAATTCACCTAGAAGCACTGTCACCAGCTCTTTAGAAAAACAACACAAAAGGCACAAGAGTTGAAAACCGAGGTGGCCAAAGCCAGCATGATCTTACTTATTCTTGGTGCTCGAATGAGGGACTACTATGAGAAACAATAAAATAAGAGAATGACTGGGACAACTTGAAACAGTAGGAAAGGCTGAAGGACCAGTAACGGAGACATAAAGATAAAGAAATAAAATAATTTTAGGAAAGTTAAAGAGGTGCAGACTGAAATGCTGAAAGCTCTGGGGTAGAGTGCGAGGACTATATGGAGGAATTGATGAGGTCAGTATGGGATGAGGAGAAGATCCTGGATGACTGTAGAAAGAGTATGTTGGTTACTTTGTTTAAAAGCAAGGGATATGCACTGGATTATAGGAACAATTGCGGTATTAAGCTAATGAAGTAGCTTGATGAATATGTTAGGAAGTGTAATAAATAATAAATTTAGGGACACTCTGAGGATAGACAACAGAGAGAGTATAGGTTCATTAAAAGTAAAGAAACGGTATGTGCAATATTTATTTTGCGGCAACTTCAGTAAAGAAACGGTATGTGCAATATTTATTTTGCGGCAACTTCAGAAGAGGTTAAAAGGAAATTAAAAGTTGTACCATGAATTTATAGTAGTGTTCAGAAGCCTAATTTAAAAAGCTTGCGTATACACAAAAAGAGGCTCAAAATATGTATACACAACTTTCTTTTATGTTGGTATACATAAAATAAAAACTTACAGGGCAACATGTGTATATTTATGGCAATATTTCACTGCAACATTTCAGAGAAAGTAGGAAATGATGACACCCTTGATGAAGCAGGGAAGTGCAGCCACACCTACTAAATGACGTTTCACATGTCTAATAATTCATACCACCAAGTAGTTATGATGACGTGCATTGACGTGACAAACATTGCACCTCTAAAGTTGTAACAGCCGACCCCTTTCCCAGCCGGAATCTAAATAACAAGCCGTACCTCTAACAAATGAAAATTTTCCCCACAATCGATGGTTTGATCAAGCACGCAAAAAACAGATGATATGTAAAAATAGGTAATTAATTATATTAAATGAGCAATAACAAGAAAAAAATGCACAATACATATATATATATATATATATATATATATATATATATATATATATATATATATATATATATATATATATCCCTCCACCAAAGCAACAACACCATATTATATTATATATATACACACACAATAAACCCTCCCTTGCCCTTATAACATATAACAAACAACATGAATAACAAAAAATGAATGATATACGGAATGATCGTGAACTCGAGTCTGGTTATAAAAACTGTCCTGAATACGGTTGACTGAACTAGCGATAAATGAGTCGTTTGATTTTCCTCGGAACAAAATGGAGCAGCCTCACCATGAACCCTCAGCGCGTGGTGGATGATGAAGTCCGACCTCGGGGTCTCTCTTGATGAGGGTATTGAAGTAAGTCCGGTGGACTGAAAAACAAACTGGATGAAAATGCGCGATGTGGAATATAGCAGGTACAGATGGCTCGTGGTCATGAAAATGAAAAGTCTCCTTCTCTCCTCTCCTTCCTCCTTTTTCTGTTACATCACAGGACTATTTAAGCAATCAGGAGGGATGTAATTGATTGATAGCAAACAGGTGTTTTCCAGGATTGAGGTTGCGGTCTCCTCCCATCATCTGTCCCCCTTTATGGGGACAACATTCACTGACACACAAACAGCAAACGGGACGATGGAACAAGACGCACGTGGTACTAACACTGACAACACTATTACTACTATGTAGCCCAGCTACAAAGTGATGAATATGATGTAGACCAGGGGCTCTCAAAGTCGGTCCTGGGGACCCACTGTGGTTTCAGGTTTTTGTTTCAACCAGGTACATAATTAGTGACAACAAATGATAACAATGATCTCAATTAATTGGCTGGTATTTTTTTTCCTCTTCTCTTATTCTAGCTACATTCAGAAAAGCACAGCAGCATGATTTTTACATTTATAAGACATTTAGAAAGGTTTCTATTTTTGCCATAGATTTAAACGCTTAACTCTCTTGTTGATTTCATTATAATGTGTCCTTTCTTTCTAGAGTTTGCTCCCTTCATTGTATCTTAATGATAATTAAAAACAAGCAGTGCAGACACCCAGGCAAACAACACTGAATCATGAAAGGCTGCAACTACTTTAGCATCAGACCCACTAATTATTAAATAATGGATTAAACGATTAGAAAAGTAAAAGTAACATGAAAATATTATTTAAAAGAAAAAAAAACATTATTCCCATATAACTGCTTAGTACATTTTAATTTTTTTTTTTTAAACAAACTTACTTTTCTAATTTCTGTATTGTTCCCAAAATAGCAGTTCACTTATTTAGCCCAGAAGTCTAATTAAAATCAGAAGCTGGCTAGAACAAAAATCTACAGCCACAGTTGGTCCTGGGGACCGACTTTGAGGACCCTTGATGTGCAGAGTTAGATGCCTTTTAATAGGGCCAATGCTGTGTATTTGTACTTAAGAATTTTTTTGGTTTTTCGTCAGTTTATATTGGCTACCTGTTAACCCAGCCACAGGGGATGCTTAAACCAGGGTGTTTCTTCGTGCCGGTCCCAAACCCAGATAAATGGGGAGGTTTACGTCAGGTGTAAAATTTTGCCAAATCAATATGCGGACAGCATTACAAATTTCCATACCAGATAGGTCGAGCCCCAGGTTAACAACGATCGCCACCAGTACTATTAGCCAACAAGGTGTTGGCAGAAATTGGGCTACTGTTGGCCGAAGAAGAAGAAGGAGAAGAAGGGGGGGGGGGACGTGTCCGGAGGCAGGAGGAGAGGAGGAAGGTAAACAGAGTGGAACTGAGGGTAGGAACTTTGAATGTTGGCAGTATGACTGGTAAAGGGAGAGAGTTAGCATAGATGATGGAGATAGGGAAGGTAGATATATTCTGCGTGCAATAGACTAAATGGAAGGGGAGTAAGGCCAGGTGGATCGGAGGTGGATTCAAATTGTTCTATCATGGTGTGGATGGGAGGAGAAATGGGGAAGGGGTTATTCTGAAGGAACAGTATGTCAAGAGTGTTTTGGAGGTGAAAACAGTGTCAGACAGAGTAATGATTATGAAGCTGGAAATTGAAGGTGTGATGATGAATGTTATTAGTGCATATGCCCTGCAAGTTGGGTGTGCGATAGAAAGAAGATTTTTGGAGTGAGCTGGATGAAGTGATGAACAGTGTACCCAAGGGACAGAAAGTGGTGATTGGAGCGGATTTCATTGGACATGTTGGTGAAGGGAACAGAGGAGACGAGGAGGTGGTGGGTAGGTATGATGTCAAGGAGAGGAATGAAGAAGGTCAGATGATAGTGGATTTTGCCAAAAGGATGGACATGGCTGTGGTGAATACGTATTTTAAGAAGAGGGAGAAACACAGGGTTACGTACAAGAGTGGTGGAAGATACACACAGGTAGATTACATCCTATGCAGAAGAGTTGATCCTGAAGGAGACTGAAGACTGCAAAGTGGTGGCAGGGGAAAGAGTAGATAGATAGATAGATAGAATAGTTAAGCAGCATAGGATGGTGGTCTGTAGGATGACGTTGGAGATCAAGAAGAGGAAGAGAGTGGGGGCAGAGTCAAGGATCAAATGGTGGAAGGTGAAAAAGGAAGACTGCAAGGTTGAGTTCAGGGAGAAGGTGAGACAGGCACTGAGTAGTAGTGAAGAATTACCAGACAGTTGGGAAACTACAGCAGATGCAGTAAGGGTGACAGCAAGAAGGGTGCTTGGTGTGACATCTGGACAGAGGAAGGAGGAAAAGGAAACCTGGTGGTGGAATGAGAAAGTGCAGGAGAGTATACAGAGAGAGAGGATAAAAAGAAGAAGTGGGATAGTCAGAGAGATGCAGAAAGTACACAAGAGTACAAGGAGGTAAGGTACATGGTGAAGAGAGAGGTGGCGAAGGGTAAAGAAAAGGCGTATGATGAGTTGTATGAGAGATTGGATACTGAGGAGGGAGAACAGGACCTGTACCGATTGGCTAGACAGAGGGACCGAGCTGGGAAAGATGTGCAACAGATTAATTAGGGTGATAAAGAATAAAGATAGAAATGTACTCACAAGAGAGGAGAGTGTGTTGAGCAGAGGGAAAGAGTACTTTGAGAGGCTGATGAATGAAGACAACGAGAGAGAGTTTGGATGATGTGGAGATAGTGAATCAGGAAGTGCAACTGATTAGCAAGGAGGAAGTAAGGACGGCTATGAAGAGGATAAAAAATGGAAAGGCCGTTGGTCCAGATGATATACCTGTGGAAGCATGGAGGTGTTTAGGAGGGACGGCAGTGAAGTTTTTAACCAGATTGTTTAATGGAATCTTGGAAAGTGAGAGGATGCCTGAGGAGTGGAGAAGGATTGTACTGGTGCTGATATTTAAAAATAAGGGGGATGTGCAGGACTGTAGTAACTACAGGGGGATAAAACTGATGAGCCACAACATGAAGTTATGGGAAAGAGTAGTGGAAGCTAGGTTAAGGAGTGAGGTGATGATTAGTGAGCAGCAGTTTGGTGGAGGTGGGATTACATCAGGGATCGGCTCTGAGCTCTTTCTTATTTGCAATGGTGATGGACAGGTTGACAGATGAGAATAGACAGGAGTACCCGTGGACTATGATGTTTGCTGATGACATTGTGATCTGTAGCGAGAGTAGGGAGCAGATTGAGGAGACCATGGAGAGGTGGAGATATGCTCTAGAGAGGAGAGGAATGAAGGTCGGTAGGAACAAGACAGAATACACGTGTGTAAATGAGAGGGAGGTCAGTGGAATGGTGAGGATGCAAGGAGTACAGTTGGCGAAGGTGGATGAGTTTAAATACTTGGGATCAACAGTACAGAGAAATGGGGACTGTGGAAGAGAGGTGAAAAAGAGAGTGCAGGCAGGGTGGAATGGGTGGAGAAGAGTGTCAAGAGTAATTTGTGACACGGGTATCAGCAAGAGTGAAAGGGAAGGTCTACAGGACGGTAGCAAGACCAGCTATGTTATATGGGTTGAAGATGGTGGCACTGACCAGAAAGCAGGAGACAGAGCTGGAGGTAGCAGAGTTAAAGATGTTAAGATTTGCACTGGGTGTGACAAGGATGGATAGGATTAGAAATGAGTATATTAAAGGGTCAGCTCAAGTTGGATGGTTGGGAGACAAAGTCAGAGGGGCGAGATTGCATTGGTTTGGACACGTGCAGAGGAGAGATGCTGGGTATATTGGGAGAAGGATGCTAAGGATAGAGCTGCCAGGGAAGAGGAAAAGTGAAAGGCCTAAGGGAAGGTTTATGGATGTGGTGAGAGAAGACATGCAGGTGATGGGTGTAACAGAACAAGATGAGATGATCCACTGTGGCAATCCCTAACGGGAGCAGACGAAAGAAGAAGAAGATATTGGCTACCTGTTATCACTTCTCAAGGAACTGGGAAAAAGCCAGGAATATCTCGGCCAAGCTTCACTCCATCAAGCCCACTATGCTGGAAGCCATTAACTGACCAGCTAACTTAAAAAGGCAATTGCAGCAGCATCCAGATCTCCTAACATAATCAGAGTACTCCACTGCACTCATATTGTAATAAGAACATTTAGCGAAAATGAAGCTGCTTTTGTTAACCATGAGCATATTCCATTAACCTTCAACATATTTATGATGCCAAGATGAGACTGGGTCAACCCATGAAGATATTGTACATAGTGGGTGGTTGTTAATAAGGTAACTGCCTGAACACTCAGCAAACATGTCATTACATGTGCCAGGTAATAGGGGCTACCCACTCAGACGATGGCACTACA
Source organism: Erpetoichthys calabaricus (assembly GCF_900747795.2). NCBI lineage: Eukaryota > Metazoa > Chordata > Cladistia > Polypteriformes > Polypteridae > Erpetoichthys > Erpetoichthys calabaricus. Next base: position 98,394,632 of record NC_041394.2, on the reverse strand, counting down.
CCTTTCCTTGACCCTCAAACACAGAGAAGAGGCACTAAAATGCTTCACATTATCTTGTGCTCTAAGTTTTGGAGCACAGCCAAATACTCTAGAATTCAGGTTGCAGCCAAAGAAGTTCTGCAGTACTGTGATTGCAAGTGTAGGATGTTGATTACCATACTCCATGTATGGATGTTTCTGGGTGGTATTCGACGCATTTTCATGCATGCACATTTACAAGGTGATTGTGATTTATAAAGGGTAAACTACACAGAAATGTGCTTAAGCCAGGTTTTGTAAATCTTCATTTTTGGGGGGGGCTTACGCATTTTCCTATTTTTCCTAGTTTGAATCCATGCAAAGTTTATAAATGAGACTGCTAAAACTGACAGAAGTGATGTATAAGAAATCTGTAACTGCATATGGAGACTATCGAAGTAGGTTTACATCTGTTGTTTAGTTCTTAGCCCTTTTCTCTTTGTCCATGTGATGGATGTGATTAATGAGGACTTTGGAGATGGTAATTCTAGGAATTGTTATATGCAGGTAACATTATGATCAAGTCAGTGGAAAAATTACAGTGACAAATCTGAGGTCATGGGATGAAATGTTGAATTATATTAATACAGTGCACTTTACACAGACACCAGGAATCACTCCGCTCACAGTGTTTAAAAGCGGACACTGCGCAGAGAAGCTCACAGCATAATGGAGCTGCTTTATAGGGTCCTTGTAGTGCAGACATTACAGGTTCATGGGTGTCAAGTGGGCAGTTAACCACAGTGCAAATGTTTGGACTGGGAATGGTCATGTTGTGTGCAGAGTTGTCAGTCTTTGCACTGTGAAGGTGTGGAGGGTATTGACCCATTGGTGCTGCAGAAAAAGAAGATGTAGACTAAATGAGAAAGAGCTCAGCTGTTGACTCCAGGAAGCACCCTTGGTGTAATGTATAGAAGCTGTCCCTGCATGCAAACTTGTACAAAAGCGTGAACAAGCTGCTTCTGATGGCATTTGTAATCAAGATGTTGTGGGTTGGCGGTTGGCTACCAGCAGTCTGGATTAGGATAGATCATGATGTGTGCTACCCACTCCCTGACAAAACAAAGAAAAAAGCTTAAAAGAATTGAAATGGGAATGATGAGATGGGTTTAGATTATAAGACACTGAGGAAGGAGGAGGTGAGGAAAAGAATAGTAGTGTTAAAGATAAGTGAAAAATTTGAGAAGCAAGATTGAGATGGTATTGGCATGTGGTTTGGAGAAATGTCACAGGGAGAAGGCCAAGGAGGAGACAGAGACTTAGGATAAAGAGGCTTTGCATTGAGGTGTATGTGGAAAGTAGGGGAAGATTCAGGAGACTCATTAGAGTTGCTGGCCAATAACAAAAGAATAGCAGAAAGAAAGAAGAAAAAGGGGGAGAAGAAGAAATGATGTAAATTCAAGGAAAGAGGAAAGGAATGTTTACAAATTACACCTTCAAGCTGACAATACTTCTCAGGATTGCATTGCAAAAATCAACTCCAGAAAACAAAAAATTAAACCACAGACAAATTCATGTGCTTTGAAAAAAAAATCAGGAGGCTCTTCTTTTTTTAAAAAAAGTTAACAGTTTAACAAAAAATGTTTTTGTCAATCTGGTATTCAGAAGAAATATACTTTTTTAGGTTTTTGATTTCAAAAACATTGACAATGTTTTAAAAGAGGAAGTGTTTTACACAGCCTGCTGTTTCACCCTGACTGAACATGTTAAACAGGATATGACAACTTTCTAATTTCATTTGTCCTCATTTTCACTTTCTTTGCAGTTATTATAAAAACAACAAATTACTAGGTAATTATCATAAGTGTTATTTGTAATAATAATTATCACTATTCGGTTGGATTTTTTTTAATTAAAAAATAATAATTGAGGAATTATTACTAGTATTTATGTAACTTGTTTAAGCACAATGTATGTAATTTATCATCAGTCTTCAAATTTTACTTTTACTTTTTCTTGCAAGTGGCATTCATGCATTCAAAAATTATGCAAATCAACATTTTTGGTATGTTTTCTCAATATTCTTAACAATTTGCGCAAAATCCTTAAACTAAGCTGAATTTTTCATGAATTTTATGTAAAGCTTAGACTGAATTACCATCCAGGGAAGCACTCATAAAAAATAATGCTTTAGTATTCATTAGTAAATCATTTATAATGAAGATTACAACAATATGATGCAAATAATGAATACTATGAATAATATATTTTTTGTTATCTATTGTAAGTGTAAAATAGTTATCACAGATACCAAGTATACATATGATAATATTATGAATCAAATAGTATTGTTTGCCTCAATATAATGGGATATTTTCAGCTCTATGGTGACTCATCCTGTTTACAGCCTGCAGGTACCCAGTTAAAAGCAGTAGCAGTAGTATCAAATTAAAATTAAAAAAAGGTGTATTATGTTAATTAACATATACTGCACACTGCTTGCAATTAAATACATAATTATTAAAACTATGACAATATGTATATTGGGCGGCACGGTGGCGCAGTGGGTAGCGCTGCTGCCTCGCAGTTGGGTGATCTGGGGACCTGGGTTCGCTTCCCGGTTCCTCCCTGTGAGGAGTTTGCATGTTCTCCCCGTGTCTGCGTGGGTTTCCTCCGGGCGCTCCGGTTTCCTCCCACAGTCCAAAGACATGCAGGTTAGGTGGATTGGCGATTCTAAATTGGCCCTAGTGTGTGCTTGGTGTGTGGGTGTGTTTGTGTGTGTCCTGCGGTGGGTTGGCACCCTGCCCAGGATTGGTTTCTGCCTTGTGCCCTGTGTTGGCTGGGATTGGCTCCAGCAGACCCCCGTGACCCTGTGTTCGGATTCAGCGGGTTAGAAAATGGATGGATGGATATGTATATTTATGATGTAGTAAAGGTACAGAAAAACAACAGCACTGGAACAGCAGAATCTAAGCTGGTATACGTCTCATTGAACTACAAACATGACTATAGTGCATTCTAAGTTGAAACGCCTTTTGGTGCTGTGCTGTGAAAGCAACAGCTCTGTGCCAGCAGACTGCTCACTGTGTTGTACAATGTCCTAGGACTGCAGAGTCACTGTACCATAATACTTTTGCACTGTCCCAGCACAGCAAGAGCATTGTTATAGAAAATGACACTCTGCCAACAGAGCAGAAGCACTGTAAAAGGACACACCCCACACTATACTGCAGCACTACCCATGCAAATGCAATCGTTTAGAAAATTCAAAGCTGCATGACTGACTCCATTTCTTTAAAAAATGGGCTGTAAAAAATGGGCTGAAGTCGATGCTCTTCTCATCCATACGTGAATTAATTTTTTTTGATCTACAAAAAAATATGGAACCAATTAAACAATGGTAATATTGCTTTGATAAATGGGAGAAAATATTTTACTTGTACAATTTGGTAATTCAAAAGAGCCATTTTATTTGCAGCCACTGATTGTAATTAATGTTCTAGGTGTGAAACAGTGAAAGCAGACCCACAAAGCAATACCCCCATATCACATTATTGGATCTACAGTAGCACAGATTGTTTTGCTAGACTCTAATGAGCAGGGTTATACTAGGGCGCAAATCATCTTCTAGATCACTTGTGACAATGTTTACATACAAATCATCTTCTAGATCACTTGGGGCAATGTTTACATGCTAACACACTAGTATGTGTTTCCTTGTTACACACATTCTCAAATGAATGAACTTGAGCTCATGTATGATTAGCAGCACAAATCCAGGGCAGAAGAAATGAGAAAAGGCAAAGGCAAATTTAAAGAAGGAAAAGATGCAAGAGAAACCAAAACAGAAGAAAAGCTGCATAATCTGAGGAACTACATAAACTGCAAAATGGACGAGATAGATAGATAGATAGATACTTTATTAATCCCAAGGGGAAATTCACATACTCCAGCAGCAGCATACTGATAAAAAAACAATATTAAATTAAAGAGTGATAAAAATGCAGGTATAACAGACAATAACTTTGTATTATGTTAACGTTTACACCCCCAACCGTGTCTCAGTCAGTCAGTGGAGCAGGACAGTGACAGCGATAGATAGATAGATAGATACTTTATTAATCCCAAGGGGAAATTCACATACTCCAGCAGCAGCATACTGATAAAAAAACAATATTAAATTAAAGAGTGATAAAAATGCAGGTATAACAGACAATAACTTTGTATTATGTTAACGTTTACACCCCCAACCGTGTCTCAGTCAGTCAGTGGAGCAGGACAGTGACAGCAGTCTATCACTGAAGCTGCTCCTCTGTCTGGAGATGATACTGTTTAGTGGATGCAGTGGATTCTCCATGATTGACAGGAGCCTGCTGAACGCCAGTCGCTCTGCCACGGATGTCAAACTGTCCAGCTCCATGCCTACAATAGAGCCTGCCTTCCTCACCAGTTTGTCCAGGCATGAGGCATCCCTCTTCTTTATGCTGCCTCCCCAGCACACCACCGCGTAGAAGAGGGCACTCGCCACAACCGTCTGATAGAATATCTGCAGCATCTTATTGCAGATGTTGAAGGACGCCAGCCTTCTAAGGAAGTATAGCTGGCTCTGTCCTTTCTTGCACAGAGCATCAGTACTGGCAGTTCAGTCCAATTTATCCTCCAGCTGCACTCCCAGGTATTTATAGGTCTGCACCCTCTGCACACCGTCACCTATGGTGATCACAGGGTCCATGAGGGGCCTGGGCCAGTTAAAATCCACCACCAGCTCCTTGGTTTTGCTGGTGTTCAGGTGTAGGTGGTTTGAGTCGCACCATTTAACAAAGTCCTTGATTAGGTTCTTATACTCCTCCTCCTGCCCACTCCTGATGCAGCCCACAATAGCAGTGTCGTCAGCGAACTGCTGTACGTGGCAGGACTCCGAGTTGTATTGGAAGTCCGATGTATATAGGCTGAACAGGACCAGAGAAAGTACAGTCCCCTGCGGCGCTCCTGTGTTGCTGACCACAATGTCAGACGTGCAGTTCCCGAGATGCACATACTGAGGTCTGTCTGTAAGATAGTCCACGATCCATGCCACCAGGTATGAATCTACTCCCATCTCTCTCAGCTTGTCCCTGAGGAGCAGAGGTTGGTGTTGAAGGCGGTAAAGAAGTCCAGAAACGTAATACTTACAGCACCACTGCCTCTGTCCAAGTGGGAGAGGGATCGGTATAGCATATAGATGATGGCATCCTCCGCTCCCACCTTCTCCTGGTATGTGAACTGCAGAGGGTTGAGGGCGTGGCGGACCTGTGGCCTCAGGTGGTGAAACAGCAGCCGCTCCATGGTCTTCATCACATGTGATGTCAGAGCGACTGGCCGGAAGTCATTCATCTCACTAGCACATGTTTTCCAAAGCGTCTGGACTCTCCCCTGTTTCAGAATCTGGTTGAAGATGCACTGTAGAGGACTCCCCATCTCCAACGCACAGGCCTTCAGCAGTCATGGCGATACTCCATCTGGACCCACTGCTTTGCTGGCACAAAGTCTCCTCAGCTCTCTGCTTACCTGGGCTGCTGTAATTGTGGGTGGAGGGAAACTCTCTCCTATGCTGGTATCAGCAGAAGGATGGGTGGAGGGTGCAGTACTCCCAAGTTGAGAGTGGGTTAGGGTGGTCAAACCTGTTAAAGAAGTTGTTCATCTGGTTTGCTCTCTCCACATCTCTCTCAATGGTGGCACCCCGCTTCGAGCTGCAGCCAGTGATGATCTTCATCCCATCCCACACTTCCTTCATGCTGTTATTCTGCAACTTCTGCTCCAGCTTTCTCCTGTACTACTCCTTCACCACCCTGAGCTGGACTCAGAGTTCCTCTGCACGTGCTTGAGCTCATTAAGACACTGAAATTAGTTTTGCGAAATGGATTTATATGGTATCTTACTTTTTGAATATTATACATGTCAGTTATTACATACATTACATTGAGGTCTGCAAATTCCACAACATACTAGTTGGGCGGGAGGTACAGCGTAAATCAAAAAAAACATTAAACCCACTATAATGTATAGGACAGAATGAAAACTACTTGATACCTCTGTATCTATGACAAAATATGAATAATAATGTTCCTATGAATCCCTTGACTAAACATTCTAATATCTTCTGCTGAAGAAAATGCTACCTTTGACCACCCTATTCTGTCTATTTTTATCAGTTTTCATCATCTACAGATATGTGCTTACAGTAGTCCATCATTACATTCAGAAGTTAAATATGGTGTTCTGCAGGGCTCTGTACTCAGACCTTTACTGTTTTTCACTTTACATGCTTCCACTGGGATCTATGATTAGAAAATATATCATTTATTTCCACTCGTATGCAGACATTACCCAGCTATACCTTCATTTTAGACCAAATGATTTTTCTCCAATACTGTCCTAAATTAATTGTGTCCGTGAATTTTTCCTGCTTAAAAATACCAGAAAATTAAGATAATTTCTATATATGAAGGATGATGAGAAATTAAGCTATGTATTAATTTCTGGTAAACTGACTTGCTTGTAATGCACTGTTGACAGGCTGTTCAAACTGTTCTACAGTGGGGCAAAAAAGTATTTAGTCAGCCACCAATTGTGCAAGTTCTCTCACTTAAAAAGATGAGGGAGGCCTGTAATTTTCATCATAGGTATACCTCAACTATGAGAGACAAAATGAGAAAAAAAATCCAGAAAATCACATTGTCTGATTTTTAAAGAATTTATTTGCAAATTATGGTGGAAAATAAGTATTTGGTCACCTACAAACAAGTAAAATTTCTGGCTCTCACAGACCTGTAACTTCTTCTGTAAGAGGCTCCTCTGTCCTCCACTCGTTACCTGTATTAATGGCACCTGTTTGAACTCGTTATCAATATAAAAGACACCTGTCCACAACCTCAAACAGTCACACTCCAAACTCCACTATGGCCAAGACCAAAGAGCTGTCAAAGGACACCAGAAACAAAATTGTAGACCTGCACCAGGCTGGGAAAACTGAATCTGCAATAGGTAAGCAGCTTGGTGTGAAGAAATCAACTGTGGGAGCAATTATTAGAAAATGGAAGACATACAAGACCACTGATAATCTCGCTCGATCTGGGGCTCCACGCAAGATCTCACCCCGTGGGGTCAAAATGATCACAAGAACGGTGAGCAAAAATCCCAGAACCACACGGGGGGACCTAGTGAATGACCTGCAGAGAGCTGGGACCAAAGTAACAAAGGCTACCATCAGTAACACACTACACCGCCAGGGACTCAAATCCTGCAGTGCCAGACGTGTCCCCCTGCTTAAGCCAGTACATGTGCAGGCCCGTCTGAAGTTTGCTAGAGAGCATTTGGATGATCCAGAAGAGGATTGGGAGAATATCATATGGTCAGATGAAACCAAAATAGAACTTTTTGGTAAAAACTCTACTCGTCATGTTTGGAGGAGAAAGAATGCTGAGTTGCATCCAAAGAACATCAAACCTACTGTAAAGCATGGGGGTGGAAACATCATGCTTTGGGGCTGTTTTTCTGCAAAGGGACCAGGACGACTGATCCGTGTAAAGTAAAGAATGAATGGGGCCATGTATCGTCAGATTTTGAGTGAAAACCTCCTTCCATCAGCAAGGTAATTGAAGATGAAACGTGGCTGGGTCTTTCAGCATGACAATGATCCCAAACACACCGCCCGGGTAACGAAGGAGTGGCTTCGTAAGAAGCATTTCAAGGTCTTGGAGTGGCCTAGCCAGTCTCCAGATCTCAACCCCATAGAAAATCTTTGGAGGGAGTTGAAAGTATGTCTTGCCCAGCGACAGCCCCAAAACATCACCGCTCTAGAAGAGATCTGCATGGAGGAATGGGCCAAAATACCAGCAACAGTGTGTGAAAACCTTGTGAAGACTTACAGAAAACGTTTGACCTCTGTCATTGCCAACAAAGGTTATATAACAAAGTATTGAGATGAACTTTTGTTATTGACCAAATACTTTTTTTCCACCATAATTTGCAAATAAATTCTTCAAAAATCAGACAATGGGATTTTCTGGATTTTTTTTTTCTCATTTTGTCTCTCATAGTTGAGGTATACCTATGATGAAAATTACAGGCCTCTCTCATCTTTTTAAGTGGGAGAACTTGCACAATTGATGGCTGACTAAATACTTTTTTGACCCACTGTATATGCAGCTTTCAGTTCATTCGAAATGCTGCAACAAGAATTGTAAGAATTAGAAAGTACAGTATGACTACCTTAACTCCATTATGCGGTCTTACAAATATGCTTAGGGTTAATTTGAAAGGCCTCCTCCTTCCATAAAAAGCTTCAAATGGCCAAAGCCCTACTTAGTTATGTGAACTTCTTATTATATACAGACTGGAGTAATCATTATGATCTCAGGTTGCCAGCCTACTGAAGATTCCAAGCATTACCAAAATGAACAGAATGTTATCTTTCCCAAAGGATTATATTTTCATCCTTTAACCTATCATAACATGTCAAACACAGAAAGAAAGGAACAGTGTATCGATTTGAGAATGACACTGGCAAGTTTCACAGGGAAAGCTATACTATATGTACCACTATACCAAAACACCATGTTGTCTCTCTTTTTTCATAAATAGATTTCACGAAGCTGAAAGATAAAGAAAAGCAAAAGCACATTCCAGGGGCATCATTTATAAAGCTTGAGTGCACTTGAAATGTGCATACACAATTTCTCAAGCAAACATCAGGACTTAAAAAAGAAAACGATTTGAAAAAGTTTGTATACTGTATATTTACTGATGGTTAGTCTGACATACAGTGGGTTCGGAAAGTATTCAGACCCCCTTCAATTTTTCACTCTTTGTCATATTGCAGCCATTTGCTAAAATCATTTAAATTAATTTTTTTCCTCATTAAGGTACACACAGCACCCCATATTGACAGACAAAAAAAAGAATTTTTGAAATTGTTGCAGATTTATTAAAAAAGAAAAACTGAAATATCACATGGTCCTAAGTATTCAGACCCTTTGCTCAGTATTTAGTAGAAGCACCCTTTTGAGCTAATACAGCCATGAGTCTTCTTGGGAAAGATGCAACAAGTTTTTCACACCTGGATTTGGGGGTCCTCTGCCATTCCTCCTTGCAGATCCTCTCCAGTTCTGTCAGGTTGGATGGTAAACGTTGGTGGAGAGCCATTTTTAGGTCTCTCCAGAGATGCTCAATTGGGTTTAAGTCAGGGCTCTAGCTGGGCCATTCAAGAACAGTCACAGAGTTGTTGTGAAGCCACTCCTTCGTTATTTTAGCTGTGGGCTTAGGGTAATTGTCTTGTTGGAAGGTAAACCTTCGGCCCAGTCTGAGGTCCTTAGCACTCTGGAGAAGGTTTTTGTCCAGGATATCCCTGTACTTGGCCGCATTCATCTTTCCCTCGATTGCAACCAGTCGTCCTGTCCCTGCAGCTGAAAAACACCCCCACAGCATGATGCTGCCACCGCCATGCTTCACTGTGGGGACTGTAGTGGACAAGTGATGAGTAGTGCCTGGTTGTCTCCACACATACCGCTTAGAATTAAGGCCAACTCCCACATGGAATTTGCTAAAAGACACCTGAAGGACTCTGAGATGGTGAGAAATAAGATTCTCTGGTCTGTTGAGACCAAGATAGAACTTTTTGGCCTTAACAATCTCTGTCCACTGACACGTTAAAGTGACTTTTTAAACAACTTTATCATCATTAAACTGCATAATATTTAAACTAATAAATAATAACAATAAAATAAATAATAGTATTATTACTGATAGTTGCACTATTACTTCAAGACTTCAAGCCCAGGTGCATTACACAGTATTCACCAAATTAAAATAAAATACAACAAGTGCAACTTGGTGATGACATCTTTACCAACTGAACCATCATTTAGGCAAACTGCATTAATATAGACCTTGCTTCAAGCTAAGCTATACTGGGAAGAAAAAAACAAACTATATGTCGAGAACAAAGTCAACATTTCCACTTTAATCTCAACATAAACAGCGAGAATAAAGTCGACATTTCCACTTTATTCTCATAGTTTACTTCATAATTAAAGTAGAATGTCGTAAACTGAACTTCTTCCTAAAATCAATGTTTAATCAATTACTTAATTTACCCCATCATAAATTAATGCAGCACATTAAATGCTTTGTGTTACGTTCCCCGACCCAGTGGTTAATCACTGCGCTTCTTAAACTGACTTCCTCCGCACTAAGAGAAGACAGCGATCACCATACAGAATCCATTCACTTCATGATATTGCTGCTTTCTGAAAATTTAGAATGCTAAGATAAATACTTGATATCATTTTCATGATGAAATGCATTAAAGCAGGTATTACTCATGCACGGTAGTGAGGCGGTAGTGCTGCTCCCTCGCAGTAAGGGGTCCCCAGGTGTATGTTCAGTGTAGAGAACTTTATGGCAGGTGTGACGAGGCTCCAAAAAACTGGATGTATGAATAGCTATCGCACAGGTTTAACTTAAATATTGTGCAAATGTTGGGTTTGTGATCTGCTGGTCGGAGACACGAAAACAGAATTCAATGCATGTTCTTCTGAGCGGGCTATCTTTATTGCATGCATGCTGTCTCTATCTGACGTACCAAAACACCAATTCCTATCCTTCCATTTTCTTTCACCACATAACCAATCACCACACGATAAACGTCTTTGTGAAATTAAAACTAGTTATAAACTTAGCCCACGGAGTGTTCAGAACTTTAAAAATATCTTCGTTATACATGTTTAATTATGCCATCCATTCAGAGTTGCACTCATCTCTGAACGAGTCGCCAGCACATCGCAGGATGAATACAAGCAAAACATACACTAGCAGGGTCAATATACCACAACAAAACCCCACATCATACACGACTTTGAAAGGAAACTGAAGCACGCTGAGTAAACCCACCAGAAAAACATGCAAATGCAAGGCAGGCACGCCGCCGTGCCCCCATATGATTAATGCATGCTTTAATGCATTTCACCATGAAAATTATATTAAGTATTTATCTTAGCATTCTAAATGTTCAGAGAGCAGGAAGATCATGAAGTGAATGTATTCTGTGCGGCGATCACTGCCGGCGCCTCCTCTTAGTGCAAGAAGAAGTCAGTTTAAGAATCACTTAACACAAAGCATTTAATGTGCTATATAACTTATGACGGGGTTTGAGAAAATCTAGTAAATTAAATATTCATTTTACGATGAAGTTTAGTTTACGATGTTCTACTTTAATGACAAATTACGAGAATAAAGTCAACATGTCGACTTTAATCTTGACATAAACGGCGAGAATAAAGTAGAAATGTCAAGAATAAAGTCAACATGTCGACTTTATTCTCGTCATAAGCGTCAAGATTAAAGTGGAAATGTCGAGAATGAAGTCAACATGTCGTCACACTATTACACAGTACCCAGGTACATTACACTGTATTGAAAACAAATAAAACAAGTACAACTTGGCTTGCAGTATTATCCAGTAGTATAGAAACAGTATTTACACATCTGACCTTTTAAAACTAAAGTATCTCCAGGCGACGGACGCGACTCCTTTTTTTCGGCAAAAGTTCTTCTGTTCATCATGTTCAACTTTATTGTCGGCTTCAGTTTCGGAATGTTCTCTGTCAATTTTCACCGCGCAATACCTATGCTACCGCTACCTATTTGGTGGTGTAGCAGTGAAAAAGAGCCCTAGTGCAACAAATCTGTGTTTAGCGGTGTAGCAGTGAAAAAGGTCCCCACTTGAACAGTTTCCCGCTGCGCCACGTTCCGAACGTCGTTTAGGCAATTTAAACCGGTGTTGCGGTATAAGAAAAATCCATATCATAAAAAAAATAAAAACCGGTTTTCGGTATGAACCGGTATACCGCCCAGCACTAATATATATATATATATATATATATATATATATATATATATATATATATATTATATCACACTCATACTAGGGGGCTTTGCCCCCTGCTCGCTTCGCTCGCCAACCCGTGTTTGGTTAATCGGATATGCAATTTAAAATTTTTTGTTTCTTTGGAAGTGTTTCAATTTAATTATTTGCACTTTTACTTTAAAGCCTCATTAAAAACAATATTTTTTGGAGACACATTGTGACAAAACAACGTATAACTGCCCGTGAGTGAATATTGTTTCTGTTTCTCTAATAAATAATGCGTCTTTTTCTAATGTTTGTCCCTGTGATTTATTGATTGTTACAGCAAAAGCTATTCTTACGGTAAACTGTAAACATTTTAATACGAATGGCATATCACGATCTCCTTTGGTGTGTAATGTTATTCGCGGAATATATACATTACCTTTCTTTTTGCCTGTTAAAATTTGCATCGTTTCTCCGTGATCATCAATATATACCTGATCGAATTGTGTATTCTTTCAAATTCAACTTGTCATTGCTTTAACTGTTCCGGGATCACAGATTCTCATAGACACTGTAGCGACTGATATGATAAAGTGACACAAAAGTTTTACTTGAAAAATCGCCGACTTCCTAATCCCAAACACAACTTTCTAGCACCCACTCCAACCCCTCCTCCCCCGGGTCTCGCCCCCCCTTACCGCATCAATCAATACCAAGCTATCAGTCATCCGTGCTGTAGTCTGCCCTCCCTCAATTGGACCGAACTTAAAACCAAAAAGGTCTCAACCTGGCTGGGACGCTTCAATACTTTCGAATTCCACTGCTTTCATAATCTCTTATCTGCCTTTTTTCTCTCCAACGCCTTTGGGTCTTTATTCTCCGTATTGTCCTCATACACTTTATATGTGCTGAGAGCACATGATATGTGTGTACTAAGTGCTTTTACACTACTGACTGTGTTTTAAGATGGGTGTGCTGTTATATGATATCTTTTGTAAGTAGGGCGTGTCTTGCAACAATCTCATGTTCCACGTCCCCGCGAGATGGCCCTGTAACAATCTCTTGGCACCAAGTCTCATGTTTACAGTCCCCGCGAGACACTCCGTGGCAAGTCTCTTTTGTCTCTCAGATCTTTTAAATGTCTTCCGAGAAGATCACGTATCGTCACTTTGCTTTCCAGGATTTTTTTTATAATATATTTGTAGTTAATATAGTGGAACCTCTGTTCACGAACGTCTCTGAACACGTACAAATCAGGTTACGACCAAAAAGTTTGCCAAACTTTTGCAACTGTTCACGACCACACACTCCGTTTACAAACAAGCCAGTTTCCCTTCTGATGTGTACGTGCCGATGATTTCTGCACGTGTTGCATTGTTCTCGGTCAGACGTGCATGCTTTCGCTGTGAACTCTTTGTGCTCTATTTCATTTCCCTTCCGGTTCGTACACGCCGAAATGTTCCTCAGATGTTCAGTCTCTCCCTGTGCATTGTTCTCAGTCAGACATGTGTGCTTTCGCTGTGAATTCTTTGTGCTCTACAGTATTTTGTGTGCTTTGCATTAATTTTGCAGTTAACCATGGCTTCTAAGCAAGTGATGAGCGGTGAGAAGAAAAGTTCGCAGAAAATTGAAATCGAATTAAAGAAAAAAATTATTGAAAAGTATGAGCGTGGCATTCGTGTTACTGATCTTGCCACCGGGTACAAGAAGTCAAAATCTACAACTTCGACTATTCTGAAGCAGAAATTGGCCATTAAAGCAGCTGATGTTGCAAAAGGAGTTACAGTGTTAACCAAGCAGAGGCCTCAAATGCTGGAAGAGGTAGAAAAACTGTTGCTAGTGTGGTTGAATGAGAAGCAACTTGCAGGGGATAGCGTAAGCGAGGCGATGTTATGCGAGAAAGCCAGGAAGATTCATGGCGATTTCCTGCAAAACTATCCTACAAGTGGCTAGTTCTTCCTCCTCACTTCCTTCATGCCAGAACTCGGCTCATGCAAGGTTAGTTTACTTGGTTGTTTATGGTTAGTTTTTGTAAAAATTAAGAATTTTTCAAGTTTTTCCCTGTGCTTAAAACTCATTAAAAAAGTGTTTACAGCGATCAGGTCGTAAGGCTATTAGCATGAACTCCTGCAATGTTACTTTCTTGGTTGTTTATGGTTGGTTTTTAAATAAAGTTCGGATTTGTTCAAATGTTCCTTTTTTTGCCCTGTGCTTAAAACTCATTAAAAAAAGGTGTTTTCAGCGAGTGGTTCGTAGCATGATTTGTTGCAATGTTACTTTTCTTGGTGGTTTATTAAATTATGGATTTTTTCAAATATTCATTTTTTTTTTCTGTGCTGTGCTTAAAACTCATTAAAAAAAAGTGTTTAGAGTGAGTGGTTCGTAAGGCTATAGCTCAAACTCTTGCAATGTTAGTTTTCTCTGTTGTTCAAGGTTCTCAGTGTAATTCAATGTTTTTACATTTAGTTTACTATTACGCTGTGCATTCTATGGTATAATTAACTATATTTGTGCTTAAAAATCTTTAAAAAAAATTTATATTTACATACAGTTTGTACGGTCTGGAACGGATTAATTGCATTTACATATAATCCTATGGGGGAAATTACTTCGGGTCACAACTAAATCGGGTTACGACCAGAGTTTTGGAACGAATTACGGTCGTGACCCGAGGTTCCACTGTACTAGGGGGCTTTGCCCCCTGCTCGCTTCGTTCGCCAACCCCTGTGTTTAATTTTACAGATACACATTTAACATCTTTTTTTCTTTGAATTGTTGCTATTTCATTAGTTTCACTTTCATTTCAGAACTTCTGTAAAAACAATATTTGGAATCTTTGGAGTCCCAATATGCTGAATCTTTTAAATGAGGTCAGCGAGACATGTGTTTAATGACTTTGTACCATAATTCAGGATAGGTTTCTCTGTTTGGAATTTCAGGACAGACAAAACGATCTACATCATCAACAGTTAATAATTTTTTTGCAAAGTAACCAATAAATGCATGTGAGGTAAACCCCGTCTTTGAAATTCTCTGATTTAAACTTCAAAGCCTTACAATATTTACATACTTCTGACATATCACCTTTGTCCAAATATTCAATCTCTATTCACCTTTTCGTTATTTCTCCGAGTAATAATTTCTCATTTTTTGCACTAATGCGATGTTTACTGTCTTTGTTTTGACACTGTCGTATTTTTCTGCTTTCATATTCTGTATCTTGCACAGCACGTGTATCTTTTTGAGTCTTTTGAATTCCAGTTTTCATTATCTCTAACCTGCTCGGCATGTGTTTGGCCCCCCTTGTTTTTTAACCTTTTTATGACGTTTTACTTTGTTTTCTACTCTGTCTTTTATTTCTGACCTCGCTTTGTCCTGCTTTTTTTTCAATGACACCTGGTCTGTGGTGATTATTTTCCCTTTTTCGAGTAATAATTTCTGTTTGTTTGCGCTACTGCAATCTTTACTTTCTTTTTTTTATACTTTCTAATTTTCCAATTTTCATATTCTTTAACTTTCTCCACGTGTATCGCGCCGTTTTATTTTTTTTTGAGCCTTTCGAATTCCACTGCTTTCATAATCTCTAACTTGCTCTGCATGTGTATAGCGCCAACGTTTGTGAATGTCTTTATGAAGTTCTACTTTGTCTTTTAATTCTGAGCCCAATTGGACGTGCTTTTTTTCAATTCCACTTGTTCTGGGCTGATAATTACTTTCCTTATTTTCTGAATTTGCACCTAGATTATTCTTTTTCTTTTTTGCTCTTTTTTCTCTCCAACGCTTTTGAGTCTCTTTTCCCCACGCTGCTTTCTTCTTGGCTTAGTCGTCGACGTTTCATTTATAACGTACTGTCCATATACACTTTGTATGCGCTGAGACCCTGGATCTGTGTGTGCTCAAACCCGTTAGACGACTGAATGTTTTGCTGCCCATTGTCTTATTTGATATTGGTTGTAAGTAGGGTGTGTCTTGCAAGAATCTCGTGTTCTATGTCATCGCGAAACGGTCCTGGGTCAATCTCTTGGCACAAAGTCTCATGTTTAAGGTCCCCGCAAGACGCTCCGTGGCCATTCTCTTTTGTCTCGTGGGTCTTTTAAGTGTCTTCCATGATCATAATGTGAAGGTAGTAGGGAATGAGAACGGTGCCCATATGCATATGCCGCACGGCCGTCCTGCTGGCCGCTGCCAAGAGTTGATTCTACAATAAAATAAAATAAAAATAAAAAGAGGAATAACCTTGGAGGTCAATCATCACCCTGAAAGTGGATAATAGATGTCACATAGTATATGTGTACCAAATTTCAGGTCAATAGGTCAAATAGTTTGCGAGCTACAGGTGATTTCTCTCCCAGGATTTTTTTTATAATAGATATATATAGATATATATTAGATATAAATCTTTATATACAATACACTACCTTGGCTGTTTGTTTGTCTGTCCAGGATTTTAAATCACCTGTAGCTCGCAAACTATTTGACCTATTGACCTGAAATTTGGTACACATATACTATGTGACATCTACTATCCACTTTCGGGGTGATGATTGACCTCCAAGGTTATTCCTCTTTTTATTTTTATTTTATTTTATTGTAGAATCAACTCTTGGCAGCGGCCAGCAGGACGGCCGTGCGGCATATCCATATGGGCACTGTTCTTATTCCCTACTACCTTCGCCTTCACTTCCCCTACCTCTTCATATCTTAAATCATTCTTCAGGCAGACTAAAGAATTAAGTGCCAGCTTAAATGAAAAATTGAAGAAAAACATAATAAGTAATTGCAACACACACACTGACTTAATCAGTTTTAATGTGAAAAGATGCCAACGAAAGAAAGAGAAGAATTGGGACGCTAGGGTGAAAAAAAGAAGAGCTGCTCACGAAACAGCAAGCGCATCAACCTCTGAGCAAAGAAATGCTAAACGTACAGTTAAAAAGTATGAAAACTATGAATGCTTAAGTCAAGTGTATTCAGTGGGCCGTTACTGGAATTATATATTATATATTAGAATGCTCCATGCTGCTGGATGTTTCAGGGCGGTGTTACAGGTGCACTCATGTTTGCATATTTACAAGGTGATTGTGATTTGTAAATGGTGAATTGCTTTGAAATGTGCATACACTAGGTTTTATAAATTTGATTTGTATTTTGCCATTTTCTTTTTTTTTCGCGTGCATATTTTCATGCTTGAATGCAAGCAAAGATTTATTATAAATGAGGCCCCAGCAGATGACTACAATATAGGCACACATAAAATAATTCCAGTAACCGACATATGCTATGCATGTACTCTTAGAAATACTTGTGTAAACTAATAATCTATAGTTTGGAAATAATCCAGTTTCAAGTAACAATGGTAGTCCAAAATCATAAAATAACACTTATATAATAATGAAACATAAACTTTAAAACCTGGTAAAAAACCTGGGAAGTAAATTTACTTAACCTGTAAAGAACTTTTTCCATCTTAGATAAACTACAATATCATAACCTACCTATTAAACCCTACTAAAAGTGACATTTCCAGAAAAAATACATACAGGTGTAGGGAACCATATATACAGTACACTTAAACCATAGAAGGAGGACGTTGAAGTACACAAATAAATGCACAGTTCTACAGACATCAAACCACGGCATAGATCCCTGTAAACAAAGAGATTATTTAAGAACTGGTGAATCACTATAATAAAATGAGAAACTGAGGTTATTGTGTGGTTGTTTAAAACATTTTTAATGTGAAATTTGTGTAATGACTGCAAACTTCTAATGGTATTTTATATAAGATACTAGAACACTTTGTAAATACTACACTATAAATAAAGATAAGGTATGTGTGTTTAATCAAGGCTCAGGTATTGTTCGGTAAAAAAAGGAGAAGCAAGGGCTGTTGTGACAGGAAACCAACAGAGGAAGTCCTGGAAGGAAGAGGTGTCGATTCTGTACACAGCGCCTCATTTGTGATTTGCTTTTGCAGTCAAAAACTGTAGAAAAACATAGCTGATAACCTGAGTCTATATGCTTGGGTTATACTTCCTGAACAAATCCTAAACTGCTTTCCAAAGTATTTCAGAAGTGTTCATTTTTTGCTTTCACACTAATCCAGATTTTAATATTAAATCCTCAAATGTCTGCCTTCCTCAAGATACCAGTGTGGAAAGCAGATTTTATTGCTTGCCAAGACATTTTATGTGAAATAATATGTATTATATATTCATCTGTAGTTTACTTCTTCTCAAGGATAGTAATTTCTTTAGTAAATGCTTTAGTAATAAAGCATTTCTTTTTTGTCTTTTACTAGCGCCTGGAGATCAAATCACATTTTAGGACATATTAATGTATAAATAATAATACTTTTACAGGATTTGTATTGTTTTAAATCAACTCTACATTTTTGTACTTTTTTGTATAGCACCAAAAATTTAAACTTTTACTTTGGTTATGTTTTTAAATGTAACAAGCTGTGTGACCTAATTGGCTAGCACACTGGCTTGTAAATCAGACTTTTAACCATCCCATTTTTTAACCATTTTCACAACTGATTCATGAAACATTGCAAGTGGTTTAATAAGCCCACAAATAAACATTTAACATTTTGTGCTGCCGCATTGTAGTGTGTGTATTCTTCCTTGAGGGCTTGATGTAACATTTTGAATCTCAAATTTCAACTCATTGGTTAACATTTTTGCCCATTAAATCGGCATGCTGTCAGTGTGTAGTCCCCAGGATTAGTTTGTTACCTATGCCCTTGTTTTGTAAAAGCATGTATTAGTTGAGCCCTATTTGCTGTGATTGTGTAGTTACCATCCCTGTTGGATGTTTCTACTGAAATGAATTTGTCCAATCTTAAACATTTTGCCTACTTTTCCATGCTTTTCCATAGCATAGCAGGAAAAATGGAATTGGGACGTGTGACATAACCCAGTCTTTCTGTCCATGATTTGAAAAAAGAATTGACCACTAATGTTTGCTCTTGTTGTGTTCTTCAGCAACAAAGAGATTCTTCAGAAATTTCCTGGTTTGCAAATAAGTGTCTAAGATGGTGCACCCATTTTGTGGAATACTGATATTAGTTCTGTTTTGATTTAGTAACCACTCCAGTAGCAATGCGTCCCTGCTTTTTTGTTTTCTCCTCCAGGAATGTATACTGCTTCCAGATGACTCTTTAGACTTATTAACCAGGTCAATGAACGTATGGAGTCACAATCATCTGGACTGATGCCTACACTACTGTGGTATTGCTTATCTGAATCTGATTTTTTTTTCCCTGGGTACTTTTGTCAATATGACATCACAGATGCCACAAGTAGTTTATTAGACACTAATTTTATTAGAATCCATTAATGTCTTTACAAAATTCATTGGGCTGTATACACTCTAGCATTTTAAACAAGAATCTGTTGTAGAGGACATATTTGCATTTGATTAGTTGTTTCACGCCACACACAGCTTTAGATTTTCTAAACAGTAATGCTGTAGAAGCAATGTGTCCTAGTAGTATCTGGTCTGCCCACGCCTGTTATCAGTGTAAGAAATACCCCCAAGTAATCAGGGGGTTCCGCAAGCACAGCAGTGTTGGTAAAGCACCAAAGTGTTACTCTGGTACAATGTGGAATATACTATAAAAGCTTTGTGGAATGTTATCACTTGCTATGTTATGACAATAGGATTAGTCAATTTATTTCATGGACCTGAATTAAAATTGTATGTTTTATGAGGCTGTTAGGCTGACAGCTCATGTACAGACCCACCTTTATAATATACAGACTCAAATGCACAAGGTGCATTTCTATTTTTCAACTCTGTTTACTCAATGCAACCTTTTCTCTAACACTGCTCTAAGATTAGGGGGATCACCCCCACCACCAATTTTACAACTGGGGAGCAATTGACCCAATGCATCCCCATGGCCAGCACCTATGGCTAGTGTGAGATATACAGTGGTGTGAAAAACTATTTGCCCCCTTCCTGATTTCTTATTCTTTTGCATGTTTGTCACACAAAATGTTTCTGATCATCAAACACATTTAACCATTAGTCATATATAACACAAGTAAACACAAAATGCAGTTTGTAAATGGTGGTTTTTATTATTTAGGGAGAAAAAAAAATCCAAACCTACATGGCCCTGTGTGAAAAAGTAATTGCCCCCTGAACCTAATAACTGGTTGGGCCACCCTTAGCAGCAATAACTTCAATCAAGCGTTTGCGATAACTTGCAATGAGTCTTTTACAGCGCTCTGGAGGAATTTTGGCCCACTCATCTTTGCAAAATTGTTGTAATTCAGCTTTATTTGAGGGTTTTCTAGCATGAACCGCCTTTTTAAGGTCATGCCATAGCATCTCAATTGGATTCAGGTCAGGACTTTGACTAGGCCACTCCAAAGTCTTCATTTTGTTTTTCTTCAGCCATTCAGAGGTGGATTTGCTGGTGTGTTTTGGGTCATTGTCCTGTTGCAGCACCCAAGATCGCTTCAGCTTGAGTTGACGAACAGATGGCCGGACATTCTCCTTCAGGATTTTTTGGTAGACAGTAGAATTCATGGTTCCATCTATCACAGCAAGCCTTCCAGGTCCTGAAGCAGCAAAACAACCCCAGACCATCACACTACCACCACCATATTTTACTGTTGGTATGATGTTCTTTTTCTGAAATGCTGTGTTCCTTTTACGCCAGATGTAACGGGACATTTGCCTTCCAAAAAGTTCAACTTTTGTCTCATCAGTCCACAAGGTATTTTCCCAAAAGTCTTGGCAATCATTGAGATGTTTCTTAGCAAAATTGAGACGAGCCCTAATGTTCTATTTGCTTAACAGTGGTTTGCGTCTTGGAAATCTGCCATGCAGGCCGTTTTTGCCCAGTCTCTTTCTTATGGTGGAGTCGTGAACACTGACCTTAATTGAGGCAAGTGAGGCCTGCAGTTCTTTAGACGTTGTCCTGGGGTCTTTTGTGACCTCTCGGATGAGTCGTCTCTGCGCTCTTGGGGTAATTTTGGTCAGCCGGCCACTCCTGGGAAGGTTCACCACTGTTCCATGTTTTTGCCATTTGTGGATAATGGCTCTCACTGTGGTTCGCTGGAGTCCCAAAGCTTTAGAAATGGCTTTATAACCTTTACCAGACTGATAGATCTCAATTACTTCTGTTCTCATTTGTTCCTGAATTTCTTTGGATCTTGGCATGATGTCTAGCTTTTGAGGTGCTTTTGGTCTACTTCTCTGTGTCAGGCAGCTCCTATTTAAGTGATTTCTTAATTGAAACAGGTGTGGCAGTAATCAGGCCTGGGGGTGGCTACGGAAATTGAACTCAGGTGTGATACACCACAGTTAGGTTATTTTTTAACAAGGGGGCAATTACTTTTTCACACAGGGCCATGTAGGTTTGGATTTTTTTTCTCCCTAAATAATAAAAACCATCATTTAAAAACTGCATTTTGTGTTTACTTGTGTTATATTTGACTAATGGTTAAATGTGTTTGATGATCAGAAACATTTTGTGTGACAAACATGCAAAAGAATAAGAAATCAGGAAGGGGGCAAATAGTTTTTCACACCACTGTAGATAGTGCACAGGTTTTTTGAGATTTGGCAAGAATTTATTAAGTTTAATCTAAAATAACTCTGTTGGGCTACCGTCTTTGTTTATGGTTTATCTCCAAATTGGGTAAGAGTGGAGTTTTATGACAATGTATTTTAATGGATAAGTACGATACTGTTTATATGTAAGTTACTTTTTCACTATCATGGTATACATAAATTTGCCACAGGACACTGTGCTCTTAATAGTAATGACTGAACCCTGCTGAATTTGCTTCACCATGTATTTGGTGAAAATGTGAAAAGGTTTGGGAATTTTGGCAAACACCTTGAAATGAACTTAAGTCGATGTGCAAGGTAGAAAGTGTACTAATTTTGAGTGGATTATAATTGTGCAGTGGTCTTTTAATTGTCCCAGGGGGCTAGGGAAGTTTCTGCCAATTACGTTGGATTGATTATTATGGCCAAAAACGTGACCTGAACTGTAAGGCAGTAGTACTATGCTAACCTCTGCATAATCGTGCATCCCCAAGATAAAATAATGCCACTTATCAGGATGCAGTGTCACTTTCTAGAGCCAGTTCAATTACAGAGAAAACACAATGTCACAGCTGTGATCATACATAAGTCTTCTATCTCACAGAAATAAACACCTTTTTAGGTGAATGATTGCATGATGTAACCTGCTGAGATGGCAGTCGCATGTATCGTGCAGCGCCATCCCTCTGCTGGGTGATAGCTCTCTACTGCAGCTGATCTCAAACTGTGGACAAGGGCACCATGAGTTCCTTGAAGGGCCACCACAAGAGGAGTAGAGATATTTAAAAATTTAACACTAGAAGCACACACAATTGATGCTAACTGAGGATGTGTTTTTAAATCTTTAGTTATTTCAACAATGTCACGCTACTGTCCTTCCTTGACTTTTTCTAAATTGCTGAACTTTAAATGTCAATATCTTCTGAAATTCAATTCAGAAAACATGTTTGATGATATTTTTCTTTTTTTTTTTTCTTTTACATGAAAGACCCAGGGCGGCATGGTGGCGCAGTTGGTAGCGCTGCTGCCTCGCAGTTAGCAGACCTGGGTTCGCTTCCCGGGTCCTCCCTGCGTGGAGTTTGCATGTTCTCTCCGTGTCTGTGTGGGTGTCCTATGGGTGCTCCGGTTTCTGCCCACAGTCCAAATACATGCAGGTTGGGTGCATTGGCAATTCTAAATTGTCCCTAGTGTGTGGTGGGTGTGTGTGTGTCTGCCCGGGGTTTGTTTCCTGCCTTGTGCCCTGTGTTGGCTGGGATTGGCTCCAGCAGACCCCCGTGACCCTGTAGTTAGGATATAGCGGGCTGGATAATGGATGGATGGATGGATGAAAGACCCACATTGCCACCACAAGCAATGCCAATGAAGATTGATCAATGGATACCAATTGCCTCTCTTTCCTATAGCTCGTGCTTGACTGCATTTGCATATCCTTTCTAAAATCGACAAGTCCTCTCATGTCACTGTTATCAACATTTCCCAGATGTGAATTGCTGTCTGTTTTTATCAGAAGACTATAAAATAATCAGTGAAAAAATGTCACACTTAAAATCATTCACATTGTTTCACTGTGTATAATCACAAAAAAAAAAACAAATCTGATATCTGAACTCTGGTTATCACAGTTAGACAAAAATGACTATAAACTCTCTTGAAAGGGCATTGCATTGTTTCTCACACACTGCAGAATACAAAGTATACAGCTAGCATGAATTAGACAAAGGGAGGGTAAAATATTTGAAAAGACACATAGTGGACAGAAGTTCGCTCTCAAAGTTTTCAGACACGCAGACTGAGAAATCAAATGCAAGAATAAATGCTGTTAAGTAATAAATACACATACTAGATACTATTTCATATTTGGAAAAAGATCACACTTGATTTTCAGAAAGACAGTATAACTGGTAATGTGACTAGTGAGCCTTTCATAGGCAATGTGACAAAAGTAGCTGCAGAAAACATTTTCACATCATTTTTAATGGCAAACAGGTCACTTGCACTATAACAAGCCTGAACTGTACCGAACTCTGTACAAAATGAAACATCCCTCTCGTGGTGCCAAAAAAGTTCTGATCCTTTGAGCCATGGACACAATAAATCCTCTGAAGATGTTCTGTTGTTCATGGCACCAAGACAATGGCAGTAGATCATTCAGGTCATGTAAGTTGCAGGGCCGAGCCTTCATGGACAGGACTTATTTTTTCAACATATCCCAAAGATGCTCTATTAGAATGAGATATGGGGAATTTGGTGGCCAAGTCAACACCTTGATCTCTTTGTCTTGTTCCTCAACCCATTGATGAACATTTTTTTGCAGTGTGGCAGGGCACATTATCCTGCTGAAAGAGGCCAATGCCATCAAGGAAAACTGTAGAAATGAAGGATAATAATTTTGTAACAATAATTGTAAATAACAATTTTAGGGAGGTGGTACATGTCAAAGTAACATGCACATGAATACAAGGGCACTGATTTGCGTACGTCTTGCGTGCCAAGGTCTTAGTGAAATTATATTATATTTATATATATATATATATATATATATATATATATATATATATATTATATATATATAGATATTACACAGCATTATCTTGCTGTGTCAGATTTTCCATTACAACTATAGATTTTTCTGCATAGTCACGCAGTTACAAACGCATGTTTCAATTTCATTTGAAAAATAACTGCAACAGTTTGAAGCCTGACATGCTGAAATTTAAATATATTTTGTTTGCTTCAATAATTTGTAAACTCATTTAGTAATTTTGAACACAAAATTGACAATCATCTTCAGTTTTAAAAATTAACTGGAAGTGAAAGTGCAAAAACGGTTATTGTCTCAAAATATCCTAATTTTGGAAGCAATAACAATAAACATATATAGCACAAATATTGGTTTAATATTAGTCTGTCACTATTCATGAAGCTATGTAAATACCAACATGCAACACTCATATTCTGTAACAGACGTTGCTAAGAAAACACAGTATTGTAATGTTAAAAATAGGAATGACTAAAAATATAATGCAGATTTCAGCATTGGGTTTCCTAAGAAAATAAAAACATAGGAGGTTAAGCTTGTATCTCTCCTGCTCTTTTATGATTTCACTGATACAACCTTTCTACTGGAATTATTTAAAAAATCAAGAAATGTTTGCTCTGCATTGTTCCTCATTATTAGAATACTTCAGCCCATGGCTATGGTATGCAGTTTGTGTGTGTGTGACTCCTTTATCTTAAGTAAAATGCATCAGAATGTCGGGATTAATAAAGTATCTATCTATCTATCTATCTATCTATCAGAAGTAATGTGCATCAGCAGCACAGAAGTAAAATAAAAAAAAGTATCTACTAGAACCTCTGCATGTCTCACTGATATTGCAGACTGGATGAAGGAAACCATCCCCAGCTCAACCTGGCAAACAAGGACCATCTTATTATTCCAGTTCATCCATCTATTCAGCAACCCATTTCTGTTCAGCTTGGCACAATTGCTAACAAGTAAGCATGCAACCCTTGAGTGGTGATTGATGAGCAGCAGTCCTTCAGGGACCATGTTGCTGTGGTTTCTTGGGCTTGAAGATTCACTCTGTTCAGCAAGATCAGACCATATCTGACAGAATATGGTCCAGGTTTTGGTCTTGTCACATCTAGATACTGCAGCTCTCTGCAACTGTCACCATGTTGTAACAGATGATTCAGGATGCAGTGACAAGTCTGGTGTTCACCGAGCCGAGGCAGGCACATCACTCCTCTCTTCAGATCACTATGCTGACTTCCAGTAGTGCCACATATTAAGTGTTTCCATTCAGGATAGTCAGTGTGTGGGTCTGCAGCTATATGCAACTATATACAGTATATACATGTGTATATTATATATATATATATGGACACACATATGAGGTCCTGTGCTTCTTCAACAACTCAGGTCTTCTTTAGAATGGTGTCTGGTGTTGCCACCTATGTGTGCTATCAATTCTCAGACCAGACTCTTTTCATGTGTAACTCCTGCCTGGTGGAACGTACTGCTGACCTCCTCACTGTGTTTAGGAAGCATATGAAGAATTTTGTTCGGTGAATTTCTGTGATACTAGTTTTTGTAATCTAGGAATTTTAACTAGCTTGTATTTTGTTTTCTGAGCACTTGTCCTGTAACACTTGTTTCCCAAAAATTGCCCAGCCTGATGGTTACTTGATTATGTTGACCTCCTTTGTAAAGTCGCTTTGGATAAAAGGTTCTGTTAGACAAATGAATGTAAATGTAAAATGTGTAAATGTTAGTACTATAGGAAGCAAAAAGTAATCCACCTTAAATATTTGCTTGCTTCACTAGGCATTCATTGGAATCATCTCTTGAAGCTGGCTAGTGATATTGCTCCACCTGTTCAGTATTATTTATGATGTATGACATTACAATATTATTATGATGTCATACAGAAGGGCTGTTCAGTCCCTGTACGATCAGTGCCAGAGCTTGGTCCGCATTGCCGGCAGTAAGTCGAACTCGTTTCCAGTGAGAGTTGGACTCCGCCAGGGCTGCCCTTTGTCACCGATTCTGTTCATAACTTTTATGGACAGAATTTCTAGGCGCAGCCAGGGTGTTGAGGGGGTCCGGTTTGGTGGGCTCAGGATTGGGTCACTGCTTTTTGCAGATGATGTTGTCCTGTTTGCTTCATCAGGCCGTGATCTTCAGCTCTCTCTGGATCGGTTCGCAGCCGAGTGTGAAGCGGCTGGGATGAGAATCAGCACCTCCAAATCCAAGACCATGGTCCTCAGCCGGAAAAGGGTGGAGTGCCCTCTCAGGGTTGGTAGCGAGATCCTGCCCCAAGTGGAGGAGTTCAAGTATCTCGGGGTCTTGTTCACGAGTGAGGGAAGAATGGAGCGTGAGATCGACAGGCGGATCGGTGCGGCATCCGCAGTAATGCGGGCGTTGCATCGGTCTGTCGTGGTGAAAAAGGAGCTGAGCCGCAAGGCGAAGCTCTCAATTTACCAGTCGATCTATGTTCCTACCCTCACCTATGGTCATGAGCTATGGGTAGTGACCGAAAGAACGAGATCGCGAATACAAGCGGCTGAAATGAGTTTCCTCCGCAGGGTGTCTGGGCTTTCCCTTAAAGATAGGGTGAGAAGCTCAGTCATCCGGGAGGGGCTCAGAGTAGAGCCGCTGCTCCTCCACATCGAGAGGAGTCAGATGAGGTGGCTCGGGCATCTGATCAGGATGCCTCCTGGACGCCTCCCTGGTGAGGTGTTCCGGGCACGTCCAACCGGGAGGAGGCCCCGGGGAAGACCCAGGACACGCTGGAGGGACTATGTCTCTCGACTGGCCTGGGAACGCCTTGGGATTCTCCCGGAAGAGCTAGAAGAAGTGGCCGGGGAGAGGGAAGTCTGGGCATCTCTGCTCAAGCTGCTGCCCCCGCGACCCGACCTCGGATAAGCGGGAGACAATGGATGGATGGATGGATGGATGTCATACAGAAATTTATTGCACTTCGAGTTAATTTATCTTTGCCTAGGTTGAGTGTTTTTCTCTCTTCTTTATCTCACACATGATCTGCTTGATGTAAGTTACCTGTTGTTCTACCAATTGTTTGTAGCCTTTTTTTTTGCTGTTATATTGTACTGGGTGTTTACCCTTCTCCACATTCCAAATATGATTTAATATTTTGAACAGAAATATATATATAAGAGTGAGAACCCTGCAAAGTGGAAAAGCTATAGCTGAGAACCTTTCACACCAGGCAAACTGATTTTCAAACAACTAGCCGCAGGGCTTGTCACTTTCACAAACATGTAGGGGAGAGATTTAGGCTAAATTCAGATTAAGCTACCAAATATAAGTGTGCAAGTATTCATTGTTGTTCATCTAGGTGTAAGAGTAACAGAAGCATGACAAGTCTCTTGGGAACTAAATTGCAATGGATTGCACTCTAAAAAGGTCCAATTTTCTGCCTTGTCCAAAAATGCTGGGATTAGCTCTAACCTTGACAAACATGAATTAAATTAAGCAGGTTAGAGAAGGTTGTTATTTATTCAAAGAAGAAAACTAGATTTTGGTGATCCTGCAAAGACATCAGCCTTCTATGAATATTTGCGGGCAACACATAAAATCTGAATTTTCTGATTAAGCATTAAAGCTATCTCTATTCACCTTCCAAGCTTTCATTCTTTTTATAGCCTATAGATTTCCCATGTCCTAGTAATACTACTTTATTCTCTACAGTTTTAAAGTAACTCATTCTTCATGTCAGTGGTTCAATTCACATGTGTCCTAATGTGGTTTATTTTTGAACATTAAATTAGATTTAAGATAGCTTACTGAAGCCTCATTTGAATTAAACAAGTAATTTTATTCAGCATCTGCTGTAGCATTCTATCATGAAGCTGACATCCATTATATCAATTTAAAATCATTTATTGAAGCATGCTACACTTGATTAGAGGTGTTTTTCTCATTCCACTAAGAAAAAAGAACTAAAAACACACATTTTTGCCAATGCTAACATAAATCACATGGTCACATTTAAATAAATGTTAAAAAAAAAACTTTTACTTTATAAGATTGTAATTGGCTATACAGTGATCCCTCGCTATATCGCGCTTCGCCTTTCGCGGCTTCACTCCATCGCGGATTTTATATGTAAGCATATTTAAATATATATCGCGGATTTTTCGCTGCTTCGCGGGTTTCTGCGGACAATGGGTCTTTTAATTTCTGGTATATGCTTCCTCAGTTGGTTTGCCCAGTTGATTTCATACAAGGGACGCTATTAGCAGATGGCTGAGAAGCTAACCAGCTTACTTTCTCTCTCTCTCTCTCTCTCTCTTGCGCTGACGTAGGGGGCTGTGTGCAGCTGCTTCCTGAAGGACATGCTGCACTGTGCTTCGCATACTTAAAAGCTCAAAGGGCACGTATTGATTTTTGACTTTGTTTTTCTGTGGCTCTCTCTCTCTCTCTTCCTGCTCCTGACAGAGGGGGTGTGAGCTGCCGCCTTCAACAGCTTTGTACCGGCGGTGCTTCGCATACTTAAAAGCCAAAAAGCCCTATTGATTTTTTTTTTGACTGCTTGCTTTGCACTCCTTTGAAAAGGAACATATGTTTGCATTCTTTTAATTGTGAGACAGAACTGTCATCTCTGTCTTGTCATGGAGCAGAGTTTAAACTTTTGAAAAAGAG
Source organism: Erpetoichthys calabaricus (assembly GCF_900747795.2). NCBI lineage: Eukaryota > Metazoa > Chordata > Cladistia > Polypteriformes > Polypteridae > Erpetoichthys > Erpetoichthys calabaricus. The sequence goes on along the minus strand of NC_041394.2, from coordinate 98,366,040 downwards.
ACAAATGTTTGTTTGCAGTGTTTGAATAACGTTCCTGTCTCTCTACAACCTCCTGTGTTTCTGCGCAAATCTGTGACCCAAGCATGACATTCTAAAAATAACCATATAAACATATGGTTTCTACTTCGCGGATTTTCCTATTTCGCGGGTGGCTCTGGAACGCAACCCCCGCGATGGAGGAGGGATTACTGTATCTGTAAATATGTACATCGCCTCCTGTAGTTATATTCTCCAATCTAACTAATTGTACTGATATGGATTTCACTATATGGTTGGCTTATATTGTGACCCTACTTCCTTGTACTATCAGATCAACCTTATATATGCAGAGTTTTCAACATTCTGTTTTCTTGAAATAAGTAAAATATAAGATTGTTCAATACATGACTTGTTAATCTGTGATGGGCCCCATATCAAATAAGTATTAATTACTGACCAAATGAATAATCATCTCACTTCCTATTATGCCAATATGTTGAAAAATATTATCCTAAAATGAAACTCTTTGTAGTAAGCTAAGCAATTTAATTTTTCTGCAATGGATGGTACTCCAGCATTGGTTCCAACCTTGTACACAATACTCCAGAATTCAGAACTGAATAAGCACGTTTTCAGGTCTTCAACTTAAAGTCTAACACTATAGGGGTTATCAGATAGATTTGACCTGGTGCAAAAATCTCATACAGCAAATAATCTTTTAGCAAACTAAGAATTAATCATCCCCCTCTTCTCATACACACATACACAGCTCACACATATCAGACACTCCCTAATTCACTCCTAGATACTTCCCAACAAAAATGATCTCTTATACATCACACATGCACATTAGGTCAGTTCAAACTTGTTAAATTTATGTATAAGCATGATAATGAATCATCATGTAAATGTTGCCTTGAATTCACACTGGTACTATTATCCCTCCAAATCAGCAAGCTCAATTATTTAGATTAATATTATTTTTCATATTGAAAACACACAGTGGCTGTACTCAATCATGTACCTTTTACTGATTAACCAGAAAGTAACTTTCAAAATTCAGGTTGCAAGTTAAATACCTGAACATGTTAGCTAGCAAACATGTCTTAACAGGCCATTAAGCAATGTCAAAATGTTTTAAGAAGAAAATAGATGGGAGAATTTGAATTTAAATGATAAACAGACTGAAACGTATATCTCCACTCTGTCTATCTATTTCGAAATTACAGCCAATCTGTCTAATCTGTGCTAAAACTGTAGCTATCATAAAAGAGTTCAAAGTGAGATGCTACTATATTCAGAACCGTGGCCCTTTCTTATCCACCACATTGAGGCCTAGCACAGGAAAAAAATCAAGGCCTTGAAAGAAAGCTACTGTACAATTGTAGCAGAAACAATACTCATCTAGTCACTGATACAACAAGGTATTAGCAGTAAGTGTTTTAATCCAAACTAATTCTGGCTGATCATATATTCCTATCTATTAATGATTTGATAGACAACTGAGACATTGCACAACTGTGCTGTCAAATATTTTGATGGAGTAAAATTCAGAGTGTAACACCTGATCCTTTTACTATAAACAAGCTTTCCAGTCATAGTTTTAAAAGGGAACAGTACCATTCACACTGCTTCTAGGGGCTGACATCAGGGATAAATGTCATTTATGGCATAAGCAGGAATTTCACCCCAATATAAAAACAAATAGTGGAGATTGTATTGGCTATGTGGATTTCTGCAGTGTTTATAAAATATGATATGATCATCATGGACTGCATAAAGTATAAAGATGACTATGCACACAAAGTGAATACAAGGACTGATACAGCAGCACTGTGGGTTGGGTTGGGCTGGGCTTAGACATGTCATGTTTAGCATGCAATGCTGCACATGGGAATTTCAAATATTCTTTTTTTTTTAATAATTTCAACCCACAGTGGGTCAAAAATGCAGATGCCAAACCAACAGATAAGACAGGCCAACTATAATTTGTTTTTTGACACCAAAGGACTTTTAATTGTCAAAGTGTTTGTTTAATTTGCATAGTCTAAATTAAGTAAAAACACAAAACAATCAACTAATGTAACATACTTACTGTATGCCATCACTGGTCTAATCATTTTTTTTGAGAAATTATTTCAGCAGAATCTACCTGACAGTAGTCAAGAAGTTTCAGTTGACTATAGTATAAATGCACAATATCTGGAAGGTCCAGCTTGTGGCAAATCTGTATTGTGTCCTAATGCACATAAAAAGACAAAAGAAAGCTTCAGGCAACACTGTATAAAGGTGACTGAAAAGCTCAAATCAGGAGATGGATAGAAGGAAATTTCCAAGTCACGGAGTATCTCTTGGAGTTCAGTTAAATCAGTCAATAACAAATGGAGAGTGTGGCACAGCTTTAAATGTGTCCAGAGCAGGCTGTCCACAAAAACTGAGTGATCATGCAAGAAGACAACTAGTGTGGGAGGCCACCTAGAGATCTCTGAGAACTCTTAAGTAGTTACAAACCACACTGGCTTAGACTGAAGAGACTGTTCAGATAGCATCTGTTACCCTAGTACTTCACCAGTCTCAGTTTTATAGAAGAGAGGCAAAGAGAAAGCCACTGCTAAAAAAAATAAAAGAAAATGCACATAACATCTCAGCTACAGTTTGCCAGAAGGCATTTGGGAGACCTATGGGGTCAACTGGATGATAGTTCTATTTTCTAATGAGACTAAAATTGAGCTTTTTTGTTATCAGACCAAATGTTATGCTTGGCATTAGTGCTGGGCGGTATACCAGTTCATACCAAAAACTGTTTTTTATTTTTGTTATGATATGGATTTTTCTTATACCGCAAAACCGGTTTAAATAGCCTAAACAACGTTCGGAACGTGGCGCAGCAGGAAACTGTTTAAGGAGGGACCTTTTTCACTGCTGCACTGCTAAACACGTATACAACGGAGTACATGCGTTAGTGGAGGTATTCAATGGTGAAAATGGACAGAGAACATACTGAAACTGAAGCTGTAGCAGACAATAAAGTTGAACATGATGACACAGAAGAACTTTTGCCGAAAAAAGGAGCCGTGTCTGTTGTCTGGAGATACTTTGGTTTTAAAAGGTTGGATGTGGACCATTATGTTCAAATGTGTGAATACTGTTTCTATACTACTGGATAATACTGCAAGCCAAGTTGTACTTTTTTTTTTTTTTTTTTCAATACTATGCAATGTACCTGGGTACTGTGTAATAGTGTGACGACGTGTTGACTTTATTCTCAACATTTCCACTTTAATCTCAACGCTTAGATGAGAATAAAGTCGACATGTTGACTTTATTCTCGACCTTTGTACTTTATTCTCACCGTTTATGTCGAGATTAAAGTCGACATGTTGACTTTATTATCGTAATTTGTCATTAAAGTAGAACATCATAAACTAAACTTCATTTTAAAATGAGTATTTAATTTACTAGATTTTCTCAAACCCCGTCATAAGTTATGTAGCACATTAAATGCTTTGTGTTAGGTGTTCCCCGACCCATGTTAATCGCTACGTGCTTCTTAAACTGACTTCCTCTTGCACCAAGAGGAGGTGCAGGCAGCACACAGAATACAGTGGAACCTTGGTTCACTACCATAATTCGTTCCAAAACTCTGGTCGTAAACCGATTTGGTTGTGAACCGAAGCAAATTCCCCCATAGGATTGTATGTAAATACAATTAATCCGTTCCAGACCATACGAAATGTATGTAAATATATATATTTTTTTTTAAGTTTTTAAGCACAAATATAGTTAATTAAACCATAGATTCCACAGCGTAATAGTAAACTAAATGTAAAAACCTTGAACAACAGAGAAAACTAACATTGCAAGAGTTTCCGCTATACTGTAGCCTTATGACCCGATCTCTGTAAACACTCTTTTTAAATGAATTTTAAGCACAGGGGGAAAAAAGGAACATTTGAACAAACCCGAACTTTATTTAAAAGCCAACCATAAGCAACCAAGAAAGTAACATTGCAGGAGTCCACGCTAATAGCCTTACAACCCAATCGCTGTGTAAACTTTTTTTTTTAATGAGTTTTAAGCACAGGGAAAAAAATGAACATTTGAAAAAAGAGAAAAGTAACATTGCAACAATTCACACTACGAACCGAAAAATGAACATTTGAAAAATCCGTAATACAAAAACTAACCATAAACCACCAAAAAAACTAACCTTTTATGAGTCGAGTTCTGGCATGAAGTGAGGAGGAACTGGGTGGAGAGCAATCCGGTCTTGTCGCAGTTGAAGACTTGTTGTGGGATGCAGTCTTCGTCCTCTACTAATTTTGTGAAATTTTTCCCGAATTCTTTCGCAGCTTCAGCGTTGGAACTAGCAGCCTCTCCATGCCTTACCACACTATGAATGCCACTTCTCTTGCGAAACTTTTCAAATCATCCTCTACTGGCTTTAAATTCCTCACTTTTGCCACTCGTAGAAGGATAGTTTTGCAGCAAATCGCCATGAATCTTCCTGGCTTTCTCGCATAACATTGCCTCGCTTACACTATCCCCTGCAAGTTGCTTCTCGTTCAGCCACACTAGCAACAGTTTTTCCACCTCTTCCAGCACTTGAGGCCTCTGCCTGGTTAACGCTGTAACTTCTTTTGCAACATCAGCTGTTTTAATAGATTCTTTCTGCTTTAGAATAGTTGAAATCGTAGATTTTGACTTCTTGTACTCGGCAGCAAGATCAATAACACGAATGCCACGCTCATACTTTTCTATAATTTCTTTCTTTACTTCGACTTCAACTTTCTGCAATTCTGCAAAACTTTCTTCTCACCACTCTTCACTTGCTTAGAAGCCATGGTTAACTGCAAAAGCACACGAAATACTGTAGAGCACAAAGAGTTCACAGGTAAAGCACACGTCTGACTGAGAACAATGAACGGGGAGAGGCTGAACACGTGCTTAAATACAGTAATCGGCGCATACGAACCGGAAGGGAAATGAAATAGAGCACAAAGAGCTCACAGAGAAAGCACGCACGCCTGACCGAGAACAATGCAACACGTGCGGAAATCATTGGCGCGCACAAACCGAAAGGGAAACTGGCTTGTTCGTATATCAAGTGTGTGGTCATGAACCGAGGCAAAAGTTTGGTGAACTTTTTGGTCGTAAACCGATTTGTACGTGTACCGAAACGTTCATGAACCGAGGTTCCACTGTACATTAATTTCATGATATTTCTGCTCTCTGAACATTTAGAATGCTAAGATAAATACTTGATATCATTTTCATGATGGAATGCATTAAAGCATGTATTAATCATGTGGGGGCACAGTGGCGTGGAGGTTGCACTGCTGCCTCGCAGAAAGGGGGTCCCAGGTGTTCCCTGCCTTGAATTTGCATGTTTTTCTGGTCGGTTTACTCGGCGTGCTTCAGTTTCCTTTCAAAGTCATGTAGGATGTGGGGTTTTGTTATGCTATATTGACCCTGCTAGTGTATGTTTTGCTCGTATTCACCCTGCGATGTGCTGGCGCCACGTTCAGGATTTGCTCCTGCCTCGCACACAATGCTTGCTGGGATGGACACAACCCTGAATGGTTGGCATAATTAAACATGTATAACGAAGATTTTTTTAAAGCTCTTAATAATCTGTGGTCCAAGTTTATAACTAGTTTTAATTTCACAAAGACATTTATCGTATGGTGATTGGTTATGTGCAGAAAGAAAAAGGAAGGATAGGAACCGGGGGTTTGTTACGTCAGACAGAGAAAGCATGCCTGCAATAGAGAAAGTCCACTCAGAAGAACATCTATTGAATTCTGTGTTCATGTCACCAACCACCAGATCACGAACCCAACATTCACACAATATTTAAGTTAAACCTGTGCGATACCCATTCAAACATCCAGTTTTTTTGGAGCCTTGTCACACCTGCCATAAAGTTCTCTACACTGAACGTATACCTGGGGACCCCTTACTGCAAGGGAGCAGAACTACCGCCACACTACCGTGCATGTTTAATACCTGTTTTAATGCATTTCATCATGAAAATGATAACAAGTATTTATCTGAGCATTCTAAATTTTCAGAAAGCAGGAATATCATGAAGTGAATGGATTCTGTGCGGCGATAGCTGCCTGTGCCTCCTCTTAGTGCAGAGGAAATCAGATTAAGGAGCGCGTAACAATTTAACAACTGGGTTGGGGAAAATTTAACACAAAGTATTTAATGTGCTACATTAACTTATGATGGGGTTTGAAAAAATCTAGTAAATTAAACATTGATTTTAGGATGAAGTTTAGTTTATGACATTCTACTTTAATGACAAAATAAACTGAGAATAAAGTGGAAATGTCGACTTTAATCTCGACATAAATGGCGAGAATAAAGTGGAAATGTCGAGAATAAAGTCAACATGTCGACTCTATTCTCAACATATAGTTTTTTTTTTCTTCCCTGTGCCCCAAATACGTTTCGTAGGGCTATACCACAAATAGCATTATAAATGCAAGTTGCAGTTTTATTTTTTATGTATATAGCTTAGCTTGAAGCAAGGTCCATATTAATGCAATTTGCCTTAATGATGGTTCGGTTGGTAAAGATGTCATTACCAAGTTGCACTTGTTTTATTTTATTTTAATTTTTATTTGGTGAATACAGTGTAATGCACCTGGGCATGAAGTAATAGTATTATTACTGGAAGTTGCACTATTATTTATTTTATTGTTATTATTTATTAGTTTAAATATTATGCAGTTTAATGATGGTAAAGTTGTTTAAAAAGTCACTTTAATGTGTCAGTGGACAGAGATTGTTAACATTAACAGAAAGTGTAGTTGGTTTACAAAAAATATTTACTATTTATTCCTTTTCTAAGACATATTCAGTGCAATACAACTTTTGACAAGCACCTCTGGATATTTTACTAAGTCTAAATGCCTCTTTGGATGGTTGAAAATATGTTGTCAAAATTATAGTTTGTTTGCAAACTTTGTTTAATAAAGAGGTTCTATATTTTGACTGCATCTGTCATGCAATGTGATTCATTCTCTTCATTAGTGCCACCCCCTTGAAAACTATCACTTTATGGGGCCATGCAAACCTGTGTTAATACTTGTGTGCACATTAAAATATTTTTTGTACAATGTACAATTCTCATGACACTGGAATTGGTTATTCTTAGCCAGTCTACTGCAGTAATTGCAGTGGAAAATGTGGTTAACATCCACTCATGCATGGGAAAAAAATACCGGGAAACTGGTATAATTTTGAAAAATACCGTGATATAGAATTTTGGTCATACCGCCCAGCACTAGTGGAATAAATTAAACAATGGACATTATCAAGAAACATGCCATCTCCACTGTCAAACATGGTATTGGCAGCATTCTGTTGTGAAGATGCATCTCTGCAACAGGCTGTACAAGGCTTGTGAGGTTAGAGGGTAAAATGACACAAACACAAGAAAAACCTGAAGGAAACCTACACTTTGGAAGAAAATTTGATTTCTGGCAAAACAACAACCTCAAGCATAAAGCCAAAGCTACGCAGGAATGATTTAAAAAAAACAATCTTACTGTCCTGAAATGGCTGAATTGAAGTCCAGATCTCAGCCCAACTGAGAATTTGTGCTAGACTTCAAAAAAAGACAGTTCAGTCATGAACTGTGAGTCCACTGTGTCAACAAAAATCTATAAATGAAAAATTCTGGTTGGAAGCCATAAAACATTCAGTATGAAACATTTGCAATAGCAAAGGAAATCAGAAGCAGGCAAATACTTTTTTCACATCACTGTGTATTTAATGCTGACGTGAATTTTTGATTCTTCATGTGCATAAACTGAAGTAAACAAAGAGAAAACAGACAAGCACACGGTTCGTTGTTCTATTAGTTTCTTTACTTGTTTTCACTATATTCATGTTAAACTTTAAATAAAAATAAATGTATTGGTAATTTACAACAAACGCTGCCAGCACTATTGCCAAAGGTATTAGAAGTGACACTACAGTTCACCAATACATGATGTTCAATTTTCCCAACAAGATATCAAAACATTCACAAAAGTACAATAGACAGAATCAACAAATGTCTTCTGTAATAATAGTATAGGTGGGAAATGAAAAACTAGAATCATCAATAATAAAAAAAAACTCCTTTCCCTGTGAGCAGTAAGTAGTAATATGAAAAAAACGATAAATGTACAATGACAAGCAAAAGGACAGTGACTACTTTACACAGCATTTTCAAACACACATTGCCTAATTCAGTGTCATAGGTCCAGAGCCTATCCTGACATCACTGGACACATGGCAGGAAACAGCCTTGGACAGGACACCAGTCTACCACCGGGCTCAGAAAAGCATAAATCAGGCTAAAACACACAAACTAATGCAAGGAGCAGCCATTAATGCACTCCCGTGGAAAAGCTTAGAAAATGCAGTTGCGTATAAATTAACACTGAATACACAACATTCAATATTACTTTTTTATTTAAAAAAATTAAATGAAAAAATAGCAAAAATACAGTTTTGCATTTAAAATTGCAGGATACATAATTTGCCAAAAAAAAAAAAATTTTTTCAAGAGTGAATAATGACATATGCTGGTTATACACAACTCACCCTGTAGCCATTCCAGCTGACTGGATTGGACTCTCATCTCACATTAGAAAGAGTTTTGTGCATTACAATAGTACTGAAAGGAAATCATCAAGAAAAGGAAGACAACAACCAGATAGAGGGTACAGCATATTTGAGACACACATGCTATAAAGGGCCTGCATGGCAGAAAACATTATTAACATCTGCTTAAGAGCATACACTTAATATTGTATGTATTAAACCACACTTTCAAAAAAGTAACATCTAATTTTGAAGAAACATATTAAAAGAAAATACTTAACATTTAGAGAATTTAAGTGTTCACAAACCAGGAACGATGATTCATTGTCATATTGGAAGATAAATAATCACTGCTAATTATTTCATAATTCTGCTAAATAAAATAATAAAAAGTGAATGGGGCCTCAGCCACCGTATTTGCATTGTCTGTCTCAAATACCAGTACAGCAACAATACATGTGTCACAAACTGTGGCTGTGGTTTAATGCTATGCCTTAAAGTCAATCTAACTGTGTTGGTTTCTTGAAATCCTAAATGGGGTACCATTGTCTAATTTTACAGCGTCAGTAGCCTTTTAAGTTGGACAGGATATTGAGGATACTGAATTTAAAAGAAAAAATGCACACAGTTCCCTGTATTTGTGGAGTGGTGGTTCTGGGGCGAAGGATCCAGAAGGTTGTCAATTCAAATCCCAGTTACCGCCGAATAAGATCCTACTCTGCTGGGCCTTAACCTACTATTGCTCCTTTGACATTGTACAATGGCTGAACCCAAGGGGTATGCGAAAACTGACAAATTCCATCCATCCATCCATCCATCCATTATCCAACCCGCTGTATCCTAAATACAGGGTCACGGGGGGTCTGCTGGGGCCAATCCCAGCCAACACAAGGCGCAAGGCAGGAAACAAACCCCGGGCAGGGCGCCAGCCCACCACAGTGACAAATTCCTAATATATGAAATTGTATAAGGCGAAATGAAGAACAAAAAAAAAATTGCAAGCACTCCCTTCCAGGACTGTATCCCTGTCCAACGCTCAGGATACACTAAGCCTGTCGCAGTTCTTCGATTGAAAATGCAGGTTCATAAAAGTTACAAGTGCATTTACTTATTCAAGCATTTAAAACAGTCCAATTTAAAACCTAATACCATAAACAGGAAAGATGGTCTAACCCAGAGGGTTCAACATTGTGTACTGGTATATTTACAGCAAATGAGCACCATATTCATACTTGCTTCTGTATATTTCCAAAAGTTTCAATGACAAAAACATGAAGAACAAAAATTAATCTTTTCTGAGCCACTTCAGCAATGGAACAACTACACTTTAAATAGTAATGTTTCTATTTGATGTAATAAATCAACACTTCTCTTTTTATGTAAGGTTTCATGTAACATAGCCTACTAAAAACAGCTCACACAAAACAACTCACAAGACATCAGTGTTATAAATGCTTAAAAAAAACACCTTAAAGTACAGTATGATAAAAGTGAAGTACAACTGCCAAGTTTCTCCAATTTAACAGATGGGAGAAATAAAATTAACCGCACTATGTTCAGATAATACAAGCGTGATAGGCAAACTGTATAAATAGAACCTGTAACATTACTCAATTGCTTTCAAAGTAAGACTACAATCACTGTGTGTCCAAAAAACGAAAACAAAAACCCACACTGCTGCTAATAACAGCTGAATGATCTCATGACTAAACTGACCTGTTGCGAGTGTGTAAAAGTAAGTACGTACACCCTTGGACAGACTGGCACCGTACCCAGCATTGTTTTTGCCTTACACCCAATGCTGCCCCAAAAACAGGATTAAGTTAGGTCTTTAAAATTTTATGGATGGAAATGTCTAAAGGTGTTGGTTTAGCTAAAATGTTATCAAGCAGGATAGTATGCAGATATTAATTTCCCAGCTAAAGTACGGAATGTAGATTATTTAGATTTCAAGAAAAAAAAGACAAATGGTTAATTGATTCATAGCACTAACCCGGCCGATTCCAATACTACAGAATGGGGTGAGGCGAAAACTACAATGAGCGACAAGGGAATGAGCCTTGGACGGGACGAAAACTTATCTTTGGGTACACTCACACCGAGCACAAGCTTTGTATCACACTCAACAGCAGCCGATTTATCTGAAAACGTGCCTGCACCTCCCTCCGAACTCTAGAAAATGACAAAAACGGGAAGTTCAAGTGAAGCGGAGAACCGCAAGCAAGCCGTCCTGCCAATTCCTGGTTAAACAAAATGTACCAAAAGCAGAAATCGAGCACACTTCAACTGATGGCCTTCTAATGCCTTTGCATGAGCCATTTAGAAAGGTTGCAGTGGGGGCATTAAAGGCAAGTGACAAAAGCTTTTCCTCCCGTTTCCTGGCACTGGAGTTCGGTAAATTAGCCCTCTTGGGACTCAACACGTCACCGCAGGAGGCATCCGCTGACAAGTCCCTTTTATCCCGGCTGTCACCGGGCGCTCGCTAGCTCCCCGCGTCGCTACCAGCCTATCACGCTACAAACGTCACCGCTAAAAAGCCAATGGTGGCTTTAAAGTTTAAAACCTTCCGTTAAGCACACTGGCTTCCGAGGCTCCCCCTCACGGTAATAAACGTAAGTAAGCAACTGTTTACCAACACTTCACTCAATTCATGTTTAACCCTGCCGCCGCCGCCTGAAAGGAAAAAAACACAGGAAACACATCACATCATGCCTTACAAAAAATTCGAACAACGAATTTAAAATTTTATAAAAGTTCTAAGCAGGCCATCACCTTAAAGACGTCCCCGTACGTGCCGCTCCCCGCCCTGCTGATGAGTTCGTACTCGTCCAGTGGGTTCAAGGCGGACACCTCGATTAAATCCATCGTGAAAGCTCCTCTGCAGCTCGCTCCGCTTGTGCTCTCTCACTTCACGCCCTTCGCATGTTCTCGCACCCTGACACACACCTTTCAGTTTCGTGTGAGCCGTATGTCTTCTCTGCTCTCCTCCAACCGGGTACGTGCCGCGAGATAAATGCCAGAGTCTCCGAAACGACGGAGCCCTGCACGCGCGGAGTTGCGGATCTTCCAGGTCGATGCGGTTGGCAGACGTCTTCGCAAGGATGCCACCCTGAGGCAGCACATATTTGTGCAATTCCCCCCGCCCATAAACTAGAAAAGCTGTTGCTAAAGTCGGAAACTGGCGTTATGGTAGATGTGTTTTTTCATTGTGTTGTTTAGACGCGGCCTGCACGAATGATGCAAGCTATTATCAGTGAATGACAGGCGATACAGTAGAGAGATTAACGACTGATGCAGTCTTTGTATTGATACAACTCATAGAGAAACATCGATAAAAACAGAAAGGTTTTTCATATGGAGTTCATTGACTTGAAAAAGGCTTGTGACAACGGTCTGAAGGAGTATGAGAGAGAGGAGTATCCATGTAGTATGTGAGTCCAGTACAGGAGTGAGGACTCATGTTAAAAGCAGTGGTTTGGGGAGGGGAGTAACATTCAAGACCCCCAGTCTGTGCCAATTGGGTTCTTCAAGTCCTTACCTCTTTGATTTGGTTATGGATGTGCAGAATTGTTGGATTCAAGACGAACCCTCCTGGTACTTGTTTTTTTGCTGATGACAATATGACAATGGGTAGTGTAGCTCCAGAAAGGAGGAAATGAAGAAGAAGTTGGAAGAATGAAGGGCTTTGGAAAATAGAAGATAAATAGGAAGAAAACACAATATTTGAGGATTAATGATGATCAGGATTCAGAAGTTAGCTTGCTCGGACAGCTATTAAAAGAGTGGATACATTTAAATATCACTGGTAGCCTGAGATGGAGAGTTAGATGCAGCGACAACCCCACAGAGGGTAGTGTAGCTGGAACAATTGGAAGAAGGCATCAGGAGTATTGTGTGATTGTAAAATTAAGGTAAAGGTTAGAGGGAAGGTTTTTAAGACAGTGGTAATAGCAGTAATGATGTATGGAGCTAAGACATTAGCAGTAAAAGGGGCAGAAATGTTGAGATGTATGTGTGGAGTTATAAAAAAGGACACATAATGTCATGGGATAAACGTTCCGCCATCTTCAAAGAAGGCAGTCACAGAACCCAGATGAGAAGGCAGAACACTTTTTTTTTATTTGCACAGAGCTATGCATAAGTGTGTCAATCCATGGAGTGAGCAATCAATTAAACAATTCATAATCTTTTATACTTTTCTATTACCATTTCCTCATCTAATACATCACATCATCACCTTATCCAATGAACTAATGCCATTAATAATTTCTGACTCATGTCAATTCTCCCGTTATTCTGAATGCCACTTCTTTACAAGGGGTGTTTGTGAATCGTTCTATTGATCTTAATGCCGTTTATTGGAGGGGTGTTTTGGCTTTCCCATCAGTTTATTCTCGCTTTGTAGAGGGGTGTCCATTGCACATTTACCTCATTCTAATCTTGGAAAATCCAGTTGATGGCTTGTCTAAGACAAGGCAGAGACCTCACATGCTTAAGCTGTAAGCTGCATTTAGTTAACCCTTACATTACATTCAATCTTTTTTCTTATGTTTAATAGTTTATTCTGTTATAGCATCATATACAGGTATGTATATACTTGTATTAGGTTATTAGATGACTTCAAAGATTACTATACAAGGAGATTCTAATGGGCAGGTCCCCAAGTTATGATGTGCTACTCACATACTGAAATAATGAAGCAATGGAAACGCAATAAATACAGTGCATACCTTGATAGGTGTGTAAACGATCCAGTCACATTTGGTGTTGGAAATGGTCACCTGGTCATGGTTGTAAAAACAGATCAACACGACGCTACATATTGGCAAAGGTATTCACAAGTATTGTAGGGGCGATGGCAGCAATTTCCTATTCAATGTTTCGCTGTAATTGTTCTGTCGGCCACTGACAGACTTGACAGAAGAGCGCCATGCCTAACTCATTGTACATTTATCCAGGTATACTGTGATCTTTACTTTGTTAGATTGCTTCATTATTAAGACAGCAATACATCATAACTTTGGGACCCGGCCATTGGAATCACCCTGTATATTAGCTAAAAATTCTATAATAAGGAATGGGACAATTAAAGGTACAACAAAATTGGGACAGATATCTAAGAAAGTACAGAAAAGTAGGTTAGTGCTATGTGCTATGGATATGTGACGAGGAGAGACAATAAATATGTGGGTAAAAGAGTGATGGAAATTAAAGTACAGGGGAAAGAAGGGAGGCCAAAGTGGAGTTGAATAGATAAAGAAGATTTGAAGGAAAACGGCTTGACTGAGGAGAAGGTGCAGTTCTATGTTGTATGGAGAAAATTGATCAGGTACATCAACCTCACATAGAAGTGGGAAAAAAATGAAGAGAAGGAATAAGACATGCAGTATGGTAGTTTGATGTACATTTCAGTTTTCTGAATAAAGGTCCCCCCAAGGAACTAATTGTCAAAGCACTGGATTTGGTAAAGTAAAAGCAAGAAATCAACAGATTATGGTGCAAAGACTAAGAAAGTGATGGTGTTACAGGGACCAGTGTTTTGGCTACTACTTTTTCCACTTGATATCAATTATTTTGCTAAAATACAGACCAGTTATCAAAATCATACAAAAGCAAGTAACAGATATGCCCCCCACCCAACCACATGTGAAGACAATAAGGAACATATTTCTCTTTTTAGTTGCTTCATAACCTGACTGACTTCCCTGTACAGTCTGTCTCCCGCTTCATTGTGACATGGCCCTGAAGTATGCTACTCCTTCCCTCTCTCTCTGTTCTCTTGTATTCATATATGCTGCCCATAAACACCATACTGTTCCACTCCTGTTATGCTAGGATTGCAGTCCAGAAAATCTATATTTTCTCCATCAATAGCTGAAACTCCTTGGAGGCAGGTCCTCGCCTTTTGTGCACCTCCCACCAATGGACCACAGAATCTTAAATAAAACTATTATTATTATTATTATTTTTACTAATGATAATACAATAATGCCCATTTTTTTGACTAGGACATAACTAGTAGGAAGTGGAATGTACGATCAGGAGAGCTGGAATGTGCAGCATTCACTCTGAATAGCATAAAACTTCCTTAATGAAGAGAGCTCATCAGCAGAAGTGACAGACTACTTGGTGAGACTTGCTTCATTCCACTTCAGATATTGTCAGTACACTAAAAACAAACATTAATTTTAAATTAGTATATTTTTATGTGTCCTTTTTGTTATTATGAGAGAAACAGAAACAGAGAAACAACATTTCCAGTCCTTAAGATTTACTAAATATCTGAATATCAACTAAATTGTTTAAAATGATCAAATTGTTTGATTAGAAAAATTACTAAAGATCCACTGTATTTGAAAAATTTATAAAGTTACACAGATATCCCTGCACTTGAACATCTTTGTTGAAAAACAAAACCTGATCACTCCAATAGATTGATAGATACACGTCTCTTTGCTGTACATGCCACAAGACAAGCATTTAAAACAGGAGCTATTCACGCACGCACCAGGTAAGATGTGAGTCAAGCACAGAGCAGCAGACACTGACCTTAAACACAAGAAGGTATTGTTATGAAGGAAAGGGGGAAAAAAACAATATTTCAACCAGTAATCGCTATCGTGCTCAAGCCTTACAAACTGCTGTGCATATGCACCACAAGGCCTGGAATGATTAATTTGAAAATTCATTAAAAGAAAAGAGACACAGCCACATCAGAGACTTGCACACTGTCTTCTTTTCTGACTGTATGCACGTTTACAGTGAAGCAGCATTTATTATAGCTTTGATGATAAATTATAATAGTAAACTGACATACATAATTTATTTTCCAAGAATTTTTTCAAATGTTCATCAACACTCTGACCACCTGCTTACCGCCATGGGAGTAAAATCTAACTCACCTACGCCTGCTCACTACTATTAAATTTTAGTTTCGCTCCATAAAAAATGAGTTGGGTTCCAAATCCACGGGAATGCAGTCAGCTACTTTCTAACACCATTTGGAAACAGGTGCTATAATATCTTCAGGGTCAGCTTTTTACTTTCTCATATACAAAGTATAGGGAAAATATTGTAATTGTCCAAAATTTCGACCTTGAGGTTTTGGTGAATCTTGACATTTTAGACCACCCTGAGTCCGATTTACTTTCTCATAGGGAAAGTATCGTAATCATCCAAAAATTAGATATCGAGATTTTGATGAATCTTGACATTTTAGACCTCCCTAAATCTGAAAATACCATTTTTGGAATTACATCTGTGTGTTTGCCTGTGTGTGTATAAACACGATATCTTGAGTACACTTTCACTTAGGTCAACCAATTTTTTTGTACAAGTATCAGGTACAAAATGTAGATCAACTTCTATCAACTTTTGAGCTATTTCCACTAACTGGAGGTGGTACTTTTTTATTCCGATTTATTCAACTTTGTTTTTATAATAATTGTTTAATATATTACTAATTTGATTTAATTTGTTGTTGATGGTTCTTATAATATAAAAATATAATCATTGTCTTGCGGTTTACTCCTCAAGTATCCATCCCCATATCTGAGTATATGAGAAAGTCTCGGGGAGACCTCTTTTGAATTTTATTCATTTACCTCTCATAAGGAAAGTATCTTCAGATTTGACGCTGACTACTGTTTACTGTTCCTTTTTATAAAGACACAGTGCTTACTTTCAATAAAGGCAGTGAAAAGCAAATTCAGACACATTTTCATTTAACAAGATTACCTAATTTTGCATAACATTTTAAAAATGTGGTATTTCCATAGTGGTTTAATACCGGTATACATTGCAACACTAGTTAAGTCATTGCCTGAAAGGTCCACCTTCTTCTCCTGTTGGTCTTTTAATGACACTTCCTGTCCCTTGCTGGATTTATAGCAGAGGGAGTTGATCTGGGCCGGAGTCTGGGTTCTTCCAGCTCTATGTCTTCATGGCTATGGGCAAAAAAAATGGTTGTGGGTAAGTGGTTGAGCAAAGTCTAAATCCTTTCCCATAATAAGACACATTAAACCTGTGCATTTGACAAGACAAAATTAAGGATTTAGAGCTATAAAATATACTTACTGAAAAAGACTTTGCATTACTGTTATCTTCCTTTAGATACCTGCCTGAGGTGGTCAAATGTGAAAAAATTTGTGTCTCAAGCCTGAAGAGGGACAAATTACTTTCTGTTTTTAGTCTTCTACAGCCAAATGGACTACAGCTTAGAAGAGTTCTTCTGAACCCACATATAACCTGCCATAACACTTATAAATGTCCAGGATATGGTTCCCAGAAAAAACAACATGATGGTGTCAGTATTGACCGACAAGTGACAGAGGCATACAGCAAAAGACCACATCCTCACAAGACCCTATACTGGATTAGGTGAGTCAGAAAGCCATAGCACTTGAGGACATCCAGTTACTAGTCTAACTCCAGCTCTGTACAATCATGGATCCATCCATTTTCAAGGTCACTCATCCCAATTTAGTGTTATGGGAAGCCAGTGACTATCCAAGCAGTTTTTGGTAGAAATCTGGAACCAGGCTCGGCAGAGGGCTCCATTTTACAAGAAGGCCATACATTTGCATTCACATCAACACATTGTAGATTCAACAGATAAAAGGAATACTCTGCCTCAAAGTTATTTTTTAAATATAGTATTTATCCATTTTAGTTTGTTGTGATGGGTGAGAAAATAATTTAATCTCATGTTTACTTAAAAAAAGGAAAATGACAAAAATGATACAATGAGCTTCAAGAAAATTCAGGAGAACAGCAGATCTTCAATTCTTAAGCTCAGATTCGCTTGAACACACTTTACTTTCATATGCTACTCTCCTTTTTCCAAAGTATTTATTTTATGTAACAATATTTTAGCTGGGCGGCACGGTGGCGCAGTGGTAGCGCTGCTGCCTCGCAGTTAGGAGACCCGGGTTCGCTTCCCGGGTCTACCCTGCGTGGAGTTTGCATGTTCTCCCCGTGTCTGCGTGGGTTTCCTCCGGGCGCTCTGGTTTCCTCCCACAGTCCAAAGACATGCAGGTTAGGTGGATTGGCGATTCTAAATTGGCCCTAGTGTGTGCTTGGTGTGTGGGTGTGTTTGTATGTGTCCTGCGGTGGGTTGGCACCCTGCCCGGGATTGGTTCCCTGCCTTGTGCCCTGTGTTGGCTGGGACTGGCTCCAGCAGACCCCCGTGACCCTGTGTTCGGATTCAGCGGGTTGGAAAATGGATGGATGGATATTTTAGTCTAAAATACATGTGATTTAGATGCTGTGAGCATGTAACTGGATAATTGACATGAGGATTATATGACACATGTAATGTGAGATTTTTTCATGGATGCTTTAATGTTGTTTGCTTATGTTGAAAGTTGGCCGTCACTGGTCCTGTTGAAGCCCATTGTATCAGAAATGTTTCTACATGAAAGCACAAAATTAAAAAATGTTCTTGGCCATCACTACAAAAAACTTTGGGAAAGCAACATCAAAAAAAAGTCTAAACTCTAGTGTAAGCCACTCTAATTGAGGATGTTTATATGAAATGAATTGATTTATGTCATGAGGTAAAAGTATATAATAAACAAAAATAGTTGCATTATATATTTGATATATTAAAATATGTGCTTCAATTTAAATGTTTAAAGACTACTTATTCTCAATTTTAATAGTAATTTGTCATTTTCGCCCTCTGACAGAGGTCTACATAGGGCTAAACCCCAAGTGAAAGATCAAAAATCAAAAATAACATCATAACCCTAACCCATAATCACAGACCTTAAAATGGTCTAAAATGATACCGCACATGCTTAGGTTTGAAATTTGCCATTTTTAACCTACTGGGAGATGCTCTTAGAGGGCCACTAGTAAGAAATCAAATATCAAGAATATTAATATATTCATGATCAGGAACCACAACACTGAGTAATTATATCATTCCTATATTACTGATCAACATTTTTTCAAAGTTTTGTGAAAAAGAGTAACTTTGACCCCTCATATCTCATTTGAGGGTGAACTCCTTGATGTGGCATGTACAACTTCAAGTCCTTCTGATCATTTTTGCTGTAGACACCTACTGGTTTACTCTTTATCATAAGGGTGTAATTTCCCACACAAAATATGGTCCAAAAATTTCCTAAAAAATAGCCATTTTTGAATATAGAGAGGTAAAAATAGGGGCCCTAAAAGCGTGACACCTTGCATAACTAGACATCAAGACGAGGCAAATGGCATGTCATATGTGGAGGTTTTCTTCATACTATTAAATCAAGAAGCAGTAACAAAAAAAAGCCGAAGTGATTTCAGAGCATTCACAAGTAATTCACTACATACCATTTTTTCGGTGGAGTAATGTTTTAACTGGCCTTGAGAACCACTGAAAGCCTAACAAAGTGAGGCAATTCCCACTCACATGGTGGGAGTTTCTAATGAACAAACAGCACTTGTCAGAAGACGTTTCTGTGTTGGACATAAGTCAGTATATTTAAGCCAGGTCAGAGCCCATGTGTTTGTTGTATTTGCTCCAAGCTGAACTGAAAGGATCAGCATTTCTGAACCTGTTTTAGTCTGTCAGCGCTTTGTATAATGAGACTAGTGAAAAGTGAATTGCAAGAACCAAGTTGAAAAGTAAGAAAGAAATGTGTCAAAAAACTTTTTATTTTGTGTTACTCTCATCAAGTGCTGGAGTGTGGAGGCTCAGTTTTCTTTTCTGCCTAACACTTTGCTGAAAACCCTTGTCTAATGAATGTATTTCAAGTAATTCTGGCTACATAGGTGGGATCCTGCATTTGTTTAGATGGTTGTTGATGCATAGATGGTTGTTGAACCAGATTTCTGTGCTCCTTAAACAGTGTTCAGGCCTTTGTGTGGTGGGCAGTGGACATGGTTATTATAGGAAGTGGATTATTATATGAGATATATGAGTTTCCAAGTCTGAAATTTTACATGAACACCTTTTGAAGTGGTAGCTCCAAGATTGACAAACTGGTGAAAACAATGCTGCCAGTATTTTCTGAATGCTGTAATGTTGCCAGTTAAACCCTTATTTCATAAAACAAAATGGCACCTCAAACATTGGTTTTTGTTAAACAACGTGCAATATTTATCAGTTTAGAAATAAATGTTATTTGTAAGTGACTATTCTTTCTACTGTACATTTTTTTTTAAATTTTATTTATTAATTTTATTGTAATCATTCCATACAAATAGATCAATTTATAACAAAAAAAAAAAATTGAAGACAAATCAAACCCCACCCCTGAGAAGGAGAGCTTAGCCAAAGGAGAATTGCTTAGGGCTTTTTAATAAGGCAACAATAAACAAAAGAAAGGAAGAAATATATATAGGTAAATAAAAAATGGAGAAGGAAAATAAATGCGGTAATAGTTATTTCTCTTATTCTAAAATAATATTGATTAGATCCTGCCAGGTTTTGAAAAAATTCTGTACAGATCCTCTAACTGAGAATTTGATTTTTTCCAATTTCAAATAATATAAAACATCGGTTTCCCACTGACTTATCAGAGGAGAGTTAGGATTCTTCCAATTTAACAGAATAAGTCTGCGTGCCATAAGTGTAGTTAATGCAATCACCGCTTGCTTGTCCTTCTCCACTTCAAGTCTGTCTGGAAGAACACCAAACACAGCTGTTAATGGGTTAGGAGGGATTGTGACCCCAAGGCTGTCTGAAAGGCACTTTTTTTGGTCCAAAATGATGTTAGTTTGGTGCAGGCCCAGAACATGTGACCCAGTGAGGCAGGAGCTTGGTTGCAGCATTCGCAGGTTGGATCTTGCCCTGGAAACATTTTGGACAGTTTTAAGCGAGACAGATGGGCTCGATATATAATTTTTAGTTGAATAATTCTATGCTTTGCGCATATGGAACTCGAGTGAATTCTCTGCTTTGCTACCTTCCATTCCTTTTCTGATATATTGATTAAGAGATCTTCTTCCCAATGTCCTCTTGGGTCTTTGAAAGGTAGGGACTCTAATAAGATTTTATATAATGCGGAAATGGTGTTTAATTCCTCGAAATTGAGCAGTATTTTTTCCAGCATGGTGGAGGGTACGAGATGAGGAAAATTGGGCAGTTTCTGTTTAACAAAATTTCTAATTTGAAGATAGTGAAAGAAATGTGTAGCTGGGAGGTTGAATTTGGAACGTAATTGTTCAAAAGATGCAAATATGTTGTCTATATAAAGATCTCTGAGCATTTTAATCCCAAAACTTTTCCAGGTATTAAAAACTGGATATGTTTGCGAGGGTTGAAAGAGGTGGTTCTCTTGCAGAGGTGCTGCGGATAAAAGATTTTCCATCTTAAAATGCTTTCTAAGTTGGTTCCATATTCTGAGTGAGTAAAGCACAATTGGGTTATTAGTATATTTGCGATAACTTGCATTTATTGGAGCGCAGAGCAGGGAGTATAAAGAAGTACTACAGGATTTTACTTCTATTGCGGACCAAGCCTGTGTATGTTCATTTTTTTGTGTCCAGGTTTTAATGGCTTGTATATTTGCTGCCCAGTAATAAAACTGAAAATTAGGTAAAGCCATGCCACCTTCTGCCTGAGGTCTTTGTAGGGTCGCTCTTCGGATACGTGGGTGTTTTGAGTTCCAAATGAATGAGGTTATGGTTGAATCTAATTGCTTAAAAAACGATTTATTGATATATATTGGAATGTTTTGAAATAAAAAAAGAAGTTTAGGAAGGATATTCATCTTAACAATGTTAATTCTTCCGACTAGAGTGAGATGAAGGGTTGACCATCTATGCAAGTCTTAATTTTTTCCATACAGACGGCAAAATTTTGTTGATAAAGAGCTTTATGTTTACTTGTGATATTTACCCCTAGGTATTTAAACTGATCTGCTATGGTAAAAAGTAGGGTGTCTAATCTAATATTATACGCTTGTGAATTCACTGGAAAGAGTATACTTTTATTCAGATTAATTCTGAGACCAGATATCTTTTGAAATTCTGTTAGTGCTTTCTACTGTACATTTGACACTGATGTAGATGTCACAGATGATGCTGCTCTAAATATTTTTTGTAATTATTTTATGTTCTACCAAATGCTCTTGTTCATAGTTTGTGGATTTTAAATTGATTGTTCTCACTTCTTTGCATGATATGACGGTACAAAAACCCAAACATCATCAAAGCTTTATTGTAACTGATGAATGATGTGTTTCAAGAAAAACACATTAGTAGAGCTTACCTTAATAATATTATGTGGGGTGAAGGGAACTTTCATCCCCATCATCTTCCTGTCTTGGACATTCATATGGGTGTTCGTCACAGTGGAGGGTACAAATTAGCCAATACCTAATCCTGGTATTCTTTAGGTCCTACACCGTCCACCACATGCTTTTGAAGATGGCTGACTGTGCACTACAGTGTGTTGCGGAAGAACTTGAATCCCTTAAGTCCCAGCCAAACAAAAGTATCTCAGGTAGCAGAAAGCTTCCAGGATTGAATCAGCTACTTCAACTCCACACTGTGCTACTTGTATACCAGGCCCAGTCTGCTTTACCCTGACTCCTGCTCAAGACAACAATAATGATGGAATTTGCTAACTGGCAAGCCCAGGTGATCTCTGTTTTCACAAGCAGTCATAACTCACAACTGCTTTGACCCACTCTGCTCCTCTGCCATGTCTGCAGACAGTGATGATGTTGCACTGCCTGATTGTCAAGGACCCTGGAATATTGGGACAATTGTACTACACAGCAGCGTTAATGATACTATTTAAAATCAACAGTCAGAACTCCTAAAGATGGGTTTTGCATCTCTTGTTGATACAGTATTGACACAGTATTAAAGGAGTCCAGTCTTTGTCTCAGGTCACTAGATACCATCCATGTCTCACAACCATATAGCAAGACAGGAAACACCAGGACTCTAAAGACCTTCATCCTTTTGGATAGATATCAGGAGCGCCATACACCCCTGTCTAGCAACTTCATGATTCCCCCATGCTGTCCCAATCTGTCTATTGACTTCATAGAAAAGAGTCACCAGAGACATGAATGTCACTGCCAAGGTAAGTAAACCTCTTGACAAGGTCGACACTCTCTCTGCTGACATACACACTGCTGATGGCTGTGCCTAAGATGTAATTAAAGACCTGGATCTTGGTTTTTATCCAGGACATTCGCAAGCCCAGACACTCAGATTCCTCACTTAGTCTCTCGAGAGCCCCAATCAGAGCTTCCATTGACTCTGTGAAGATCACAGCATTGTCAGCAAAGTCAAGATCAGTAACTCTTTTTCACCAACAGATGCCCCACAGCCACTGGACCCCACGACCTTGCCCAACACCCAGTCCATGCAAGCACTGAACAAAGTAGGAGCAAGAACACGCCCCTGATGAACCCCAGAATCAACTGGGAAAAATGCAGAGGTTCTGCCTCCACTCTGCACAGTACCAGTGTACAGGCTGGCCATGATATCCAGCAACTTTCAGGCGATCATAGGGCAACTCAATCAACTGAGTCCAACTCTTTACGAAAATTGATAAAGGTTGCAAAGAAACTACCGATATTCGTATTTGTGCTCCATTAGAACCCTCAGTGCCATGATGTGGTCAATAGTAGACTTCTTAGGTGTAAAACCAGACTGCTGCTTTTGGTGGTAGGTGAGCAAGTGATCATGGATCCTATTGAGGATGACCCTAGCAAGGATCTTACCCGGCACCAAAAGCAGTGTTATCCCCCAGTATTTGCCGCAATCCAAGCAATCACTCTTCCCCTTCCAGATAGGGAAGACAAGTCCTGTTTTCCATTCAGTTGGGATGACGCCCGTCTCCCAAACGGAAGCAAAGATTGCTTGCAATGTCAGTAGGACAGCCTTACCACGAGCCTGGATAAAGTCATCCAGGATACCACAGATCCCCACAGCATTCCCTGTCCTCAGCTGGTCCATGGTCCTTCAGGCTGATCATCCAATTAGCTATGAACCACCCAATCTCACTCAAACACCCAGTAAACAATATAAAATGTAATATAATACATCACTCCGAAGATGAACTTTAGTGCGCTGTTTATAGCAAATTAAATTCCTTCACTCTAATAGGTCTATCGGAACCATGTTTCCCTGAAAATAAGACCGGGTCTTATATTAATGTTTGCTTCAAAAGATGCACTAGGGCTTATTTTCAGGGGATGTCTTATATTTATTCATGTACAACAATATACATTTATCCAAATACAGTCTTGTCATCTTCTTCTGGAATATTGTCACAACTCTCCACATTCAAACCCTGAATTCCAGCCTGAATTTCTTGCTACTCCAGCTGCTTTGCAGATCGATGTGCACACTTCGATGTTTGAGGAATGGTTCGATGTGGTGAAGCAAAATGCCAACATACAAATGTATTCATGTTGTCCTTATATTCAAGCGTCGCATAGTCCCCAAAGTAATGACACAACATATTTTAAAAGTCTCACATACCATCTTCTGTGCTGTCTTTTTTTTTTTTTGTACCTTACAATAGCATCAGAATGTACGGCAGCGTATTTGGGCCACAGAGAAAAAAAATAAGGACATAATGAAAATGTCTATTTTGTGATTAAAGTGGAAATTTCGGCTTTAAACTCGAAATGTCCACTTTAACCCCGTAGTTTACTAGTGTCATTAAAGTAGACCGTCGTAAACGTCATCTTAAAACCGACCCAGTTGTTAATAGCTGTGTGCTTCTGGGGTTTCCTCCTGACCTGACAGCAGCGGCAAGCAGCAATAGATCGCCACACAGAACACATTACATTTATGATGTTCCAGCTCTCTGCACATTTAGAATTCTTAAGATTTATACTTGATATCACTTTCATGATGAAATGCATTACAACATACAGCATATGTTACATTTACAGATAAATCGTTAACTTTGTTTAAGTAATGAATACTGTTAATAGTTACACTGGAGTTACTGCCTGGAGTTTGCATGTTTTCCTGCTGGGTTTCCACAGTGGGCTCAGTTTTCCATCCAAAGACATGAAGGTCTGGGGATTTGGTGAAGCTACAATGACGGCAGTGTATGTGTGTGCTTGTGTTCACCTTGCGATGAGCTGATGCCCTGTCCAGGGATTTTGTTTCTGTTTTTTTTTTAATTTTTTATTGATTTTTTTGAAATCACACAACATTCCATACAAATAGATCAACTTTACAAGAATAGGATTGAAAACAAATCAACCCCCACCCCTGAGAAAGAGAGCATGAGCAGCAGAATAAAACTTAAACCTTGTAAAAATAAGCAAATAGATAAATTAATATGTGAATATAGATAAATGGAGAAGAAAAAGAAAAAAAAAAGAGAATAGGGAGAGAATCTGCTTCCTCAGTGCTTTAAAAGCTTATTCTAAAATGTTATTGATTAGATCCTGCCAGGTTTGGAAAAATTTCTACACAGATCCTCTAAGTGAGAATTTTATTTTTTCCAATTTCAAATAATATATAACATCCACTGACTTAAAAGGGGAGAATTAGGATTCTTCCCATTGAACAAGATAAGTCTACGTGCCAATAGTGTAGTAAAGGCAATCACAGTTTGTTTGTCCTTCTCCACTTTAAGCCCATCTGGAAGTACACCAAACACAAAACTTAATGGGCTAGGAGGGATTGTGACACCAACTCTGTCTGAAAGGCATTTGAAAATCTTGGTCCAAAATGATGTTAATTTGGTGCAGGCCCAAAACATGTGACCCAGTGAGGCTGGAACTTGATTGCAGCGTTCGCAGGTTGGATCTTGCCCTGGAAACATTTTGGACAATTTTAAGCGAGACAGATGAGCTCAATATATAATTTTGAGTTGAATAATTTTATACTTTGTGTATATGGAGCTCGAGTGAATTCTCCGCATTGCAACCTTCCACTCCTTTTCTGATATGTTGAGGGAGAGATCCTTTTCCCATTGTCCACTTGGATCTTTGAAAGGGAGGGACTGTAAAATGGTTTTATGTATTGCAGAGATGCTGTCTAAGTCCTTGAAACTGAGCAATATTTTTTCCAACATAAAGGGAGGTGGGAGATGAGGAAAATTGGGCAGGTTCTGTTTAACAAAGTTTCTAATTTGAAGATAGTGAAAGAAATGTGTTGCTGGAAAGTTAAATTTAGAATGTACCGTAATTGTTCGTAGGATGCAAAGACGTTATCTATGTAAAGATCTCTAAGTGATTTAATCCCAAATGTTTTCCGGACATTAAAAACTGCATATGTTTGCGAGGGTTGAAAAAGGTGGTTCTCGTGCAGAGGTGCCACAGATAAAAGATTCTCTATCTTAAAATGCTTCCTACATTGGTTCCATATTCTGAATGAGTGAAGCACAATTGGGTTATTAGTATATTGGCGATAACTTGCATTTATTGAGGAGCAAAGCAAGTAGTATAAATATGAACTGCAGGATTCTATTTCTATTGCAGACCAAGCCTATTTATGTTCATCTATTTGTGTCAATGTCCAGGTTTTTATATGTTGTATGTTTGCTGCCCAGCAGTAAAACTGAAAGTTAGGTAGAGCCATGTCACCTTCTGCCTTTGGCCTTTGTAGGGTTGCTCTTTGGAAAAGTGGATGTTTTGAATTCCAAATAAATGTGGTTATGGTTGAATCTAATTTCTTAAAGAACAATTTATTGATGTATACTGGAATATTTTGAAATAAAAAGAGAAGCTTGTATAAGGTATACCACAAGGATTTATTCTAGGCCTGCTGCTTTTTTTAATCTACATGCTTCATTAGGCCTGATTATATTGAAACACAAGATGAGCTACCTCAGCTATGTAAATGACATGCAGTTATACTTATATATAGCACCTGATAAATGTGACACTCTAGCCTTTCTGATCCAATATCTTACTTGTTTCTGAACAGATTAGTAGTAATTTTCTAAAGCTAAATAAGGAAAAATCTTAGACTTGATCCCTTAGCATTAAAAGTCAAGGTGGAAGTAAAGAATTTAGGTATAATCATGGGCTCTGAACTAAACTTCAAATCACACATTAACCAGATTACTAGGACTGCAAGACATCAACCAGTTGTAGTTAGTTTGGGATTCATCAGCAGGAATCATAACCAGAAAGACTATTTGAGCACATCTCATCAGTTTTAGTGTTGTTTAGCGTTTATCCATGTCTTTTACAATTATTTTTAAAATACTACTAATGCTAGTAATAATCATGCTCCTTTCTATATTTTGTACTGTCTGTACCCCTACATTCCAAGTCATAACTTTAGATCTTGTAATAGCTGTTTATTATTTCAAGAGCTAAGCAGAAAAGAATTGGTGAGAGGTGGCCTTTTGCTGTTTATCATCTAACATCTGGAATACTTCATCAATTGAGAAAAGGCAGGCTAACATTGTTAATCACTGTAAAAATAAAAACTTCTAAAAACCCACTTTTTAAATTTATCTTTTTCGTAGCTACATTTCAGTTGTATTCCTAACAGACTGTACATGAGTAGAATTATCATATTCTTCATGGATTTGCAGTCATTGTTAAGCTCTACTTTTCCATTTTTTCTGTGATGGCATTTTGCATCACCACCTGACTGAGGCACTGTGCAGCTGCCTGTGATGTTTGAAAGCAGATACTCCAATTGTTCATGACACCCACTGTATCAAACGAACCTTGCAAACAATAAGGAATGGCTTAAGCACATTTCTTTTCGGTAGAATGCCCAGTGAGTGCTAGCTGGTCTTGTAGCCTTGGATCTCCTGCAGATTTTGTTTTCATCAGACTTATCTATAGAGACAAAAAAAAAATCCTATATACTGTATAAGGACTCTGCCTTTCTACTAATTACAGTAAATATATACTTTGTGTATTGATTTATTTTTTGTATGTTATTTATTATCTAATTTTGTTTTTCTTTTCTTGCAACAATGTCTTTGACATCTTGTGCTATATAAGTAAATGTTTTACTGTTTCATTCTGCTGAAGGCATCCTCAACAATCACCCTTCCACAACTAACTCTTTCATCGCTGTATTGCTTTTTCCAAATTATGGGCATTTTTACCATGTTTTAGGGAAACAATAAATGTGTAATTCTGATAAAAAGATGTACCCAGTATCCCCAACAGTTTGTACTGTCTCACCAGCTGCCTTCAGTTCTATAGGAAGGCAGGCCTTAGCCATCCTTGAATCAGGCACTCTCCATGGAGGCCCTGTGAAAACATTACTTGGTCATCCGCTATACTATGGATGAGTACAGAGTAAAAGGACTTCCAGCAGAATTTTGATATGATATACACCATTTATCCTGCACATTGCCCTAAAAATTGTTGCGTTGGGTGAAGCAATGGCATATGTGAGGCTAAGCAAATTGTTAATAAATTTTGTGAGTCATACCTTAAAACAAGGCAAATTTGTCAGAATTCTCACTAATTGAGTTTGGATTTGCCATGCACCAAAGAAACATGATTTTTTTTAATGATGGCTGATCATCAGTATGTTCCATCTGCTCAAGCTTGAAAGTCTGCAGTTCTGACTGTTTTTAGGTGAGTGCGAGTGGTGTCTGAACATCTCATCATCCAT
This sequence comes from Erpetoichthys calabaricus, assembly GCF_900747795.2. Taxonomy (NCBI): domain Eukaryota; kingdom Metazoa; phylum Chordata; class Cladistia; order Polypteriformes; family Polypteridae; genus Erpetoichthys; species Erpetoichthys calabaricus. The sequence continues at coordinate 98,337,933 of NC_041394.2, read as the reverse complement.
TTCCAATAAGAACTTTCACTGTGTACCAGTTTTCAACATGGGCTGGCAGTTTTGGACATAAGAAGATACAGCAGTTTGCTGGACAGAAAACGTGTTTTGATAAATGCAAAATAACAGCTGAATATCATTCATATTAACATTAATTCTCTAATAGGATTTCAAAACATCTAATTATCATAGTCTAAACTTTTTGGCAATGTTATAATGTCAGGGCATCATATGTTTTTGATATTTTTGCACAATCTGTGACAGTACATCTGTTGGACCATTTGACACTGTTGTGATGATTTGAAATTTGTAATAAAAAAAAAAAACATAAAACAAAAAGACACCCAACCACAGTGGATCTGTGACAGCCATAAGCACCAGACAAGGTACAACAATTCAGTACAGCATAATATGTTAATTTAAAGTACTGTAAGATAGGCTGTAAAGTAATTATCTAGCACTTTATAGTGATTCAAGTTTTCCCTTACATTAGCATAAACTGTGTTTTTCAGAGAGGAACAGTAAAAACACTGCATTTTAAAATATTTCTTTAAAGAATCGGTTAAAGTTGGCATTTCACACTGATGGTTTACTTGGAAAGATGTGATACGCACCAAACACATTTGTTTTCCTTTTCATTTTTGTAACTAAACTTCAAGCACATCTCTAGTAATCTTTTGTAAAAATCAACCAGTAAAACAATAGCTAACTTGTTGTTGACTGTCATGTCCTTTTTCACAGTTTTTTCAAAAACTCCCCAATCAAGTGAATGTCATATAAATCCTCCCTATCCTGGTATAACACATTTTAAAATAATTTTGCTCTCTGCCAAAAACCTCCAAGATTCTCATTAATAGTCTAATATACTCAGGAGAAGCTTGGGGATTAAAATAAAAAACAGGATTGTAATGAAAAATATCAGCAATTGTTTTTTATCATCTTTTGTGCCATGGAAATGTGGAAGCAGAGATTATACTACAATTTTCCTGTGTCTAAGTCGAGCTTTTGGGTCATCTTAGTTTATGGAGTTAAAGATGTAACACACTGACAACCTTGAGGCAGGAACTTTGGATGAATGGTCCACCTAAACGGTTGGGCTTAGATGCACTGAAGAAGCCAATGGCAGGACCTCTGTTCCTTCCTTTAAAACTCTTAAGATCCTAACTCATTGCTTCCTCCATCAAATTCACTGCTTGACCTGCTCAAACATCTGCTGTAAAGCAGAGACCCCACCCCTTATAGGGTTGCTGTAACAAAGTTGGAGCAATCACTTCTACTTCAAAAAGGGGTAACAGGGGCTGGACTGGAAAAAAGTGGAATACCATCCATAACAGGAGTTCGAAGAAGGGTTCTATTAGTACAAGCCTTGCTAAAATAACAAAAGCCTGAGCAGAGGAAGACCGTATACAAGAGGCCATGTGTTCGTCTTTCTGAAAACAGTAACTGACTGATCACCAGTTGCTAAGAAGACATAATTTTGCTAGTAGCTGAGGAAACAGTGAGTGTAAAATCTTTGAAGAGAAACTGCAATACTTCTCACAACCAGAAGGTGTGACTAAGGCAATGAAAAGGGGCAGGCTCCTGAAACAAAAAGTACAGTGAACTGTATACACTGAAGATTCTTCAAGGTGCCTGAAGAAAGCATTCCAGGAACGAAACAAAGTGTCAATTATGGTATTGGTGTCACTGTGACTGAAATACAACAACTTTGTTAAGGATACAGTATGGCTACTATGAGTTTCTCATCCTAAATCCAGTGTGAACTTGCACAGCAAACTCCCACACATAAAACACAGAGAAGTTTGTATGAGGGGGGTGGCATCCCAGTATAGACTAGCTGTGAGCAAATGAATGCCACTCTGCAAACACAAGAAGCTTAATATCTAGCTAAACCTAACCATCTTGCACACATGTATTGAAAGACCAGAATTCCTAAGTTATGTGGTATAAGAAAGAAAAAGATT
>NC_041394.2:98016942-98022060 GCF_900747795.2 Erpetoichthys calabaricus | reverse complement strand
AAATGAAAAAAGCTCTCCAAGAGAAAACGTCAATGAAGAAGAAACAGTTTGCACCCTCATTTATAAAAGTTTGCTGCAGATGACTTAACTGAAAATAAATGAATAGTTCCTATGTGTATAATACATACTTATCTATTTTACTTATGCCTTTATTCCAGCAACTTGCAACATCTGAGGTACAATTTGTTACATTATTTTTGTTTTTTGCAGCACAGGCAGGTGAAGTGACTTCCTCAGGGTCACACAGTGGTGTCAGTACCAGGATTTGAACTGACAAGCTCCGGGTTTACTGAAATATTACTGAAGAAAGAAAAAAAATGAAAACGGGCAAATAGGGCTATGCATACAGATGTCCATCCATCCATTATCCAACCCGCTATATCCTAAATACAGGAGCCAATAAGTAGATATGTATATATACAGTGTATATATATATATGTATATGTAGATATGTGTATATATGTTTATGTATATATATATATATATAGTTACATAACCTCTTTAACACACTACTTCTCCGCTGCGAAGCGCGGGTATTTTGCTATATGTAGATATCTGTATATGTAGATATGTATATATATGTTTATATGTATATATATATGTTTACATAACCTCTTTAACACACTGCTTCTCCGCTGCGAAGCGCGGGTATTTTGCTATATATATATGACAGCAACACTCATAACAATGACAACACAATTACATATATATATATATGTAGATATGTATATATATGTGTCAATCTATCTATGTATGTATGTCTACATATATATATATCTATATATATATACATATATATCTACACATATATATATATATGTAGATATATATATGTAGATATATATATATGTAGATATATATATATGTAGATATATGTAGGTAGATATATATATATGTAGATATATGTAGATATATATATGTAGATATATATATATGTAGATATATATATATGTATACTAGCAAAATACCCGCGCTTCGCAGCGGCGAAGTACTGCTTTAAAATTTTAAATAATAAACTGAGGGAAATTATACCAATAATTATTTGTTAAGGATCTCTTTGTATACCATGTTGTCAGTTCGCCCCTCCGGTTGTAATATGACCAAGTTGTGCGCTGAGCTTACTCTTGAGCATGCAACGTATACTTGGCCATGTGAAAAGCAAATCAAGAACAGCAAGACCGCGCCAGCTGCGGAGCTCAGCTTGGAGCGAAATGAAGTGAATGAGATGAGGTGAATGGGAGGGGAGATGATCACGTGACTCCAACACCCGCCTTAACTCTCCATCCCTCCACAAACACACAAACACAGTCTCTCGGATCCCAACTCTCCTTTATATATATATAGATAAATAGGAAAATACCCGCGCTTCGCAGCGGAGAAGTAGTGTGTTAAAGAGGTTATGAAAAAGAAAAGGAAACATTTTAAAAATAACGTAACATGATTGTCAATGTAATTGTGTTGTCATTGTTATGAGTGTTGCTGTCATATATATATATATATATATTATATAATATATGTGTATGTGTATATGTATATATATATGACAGCAACACTTATAACAATGACAACACAATTACATTGACAATCATGTTACGTTATTTTTAAAATGTTTCCTTTACTTTTTCATAACCTCTTTAACACACTACTTCTCCGCTGCGAAGCGCGGGTATTTTGCTAGTGTGTATATATATATATATATATATATATATATATATATATATATATATATATATATATATATACATACATATACACACATACATGCAGTTTCAATAACATAGAAATCAATATAAACAACATTAACATCATTATCATATGAGAATATGAAGTAATATATAAGAAGCACATTTCATATAAATATAAATTATTAAACAGTAAAATCTTCTTCTGTAATTTGCTACCGTGGCTATTGGTTTGTCTGTCCAGGATTTTAAATCACCTGTAGCTCGCAAACCGTTTCACCTATTGACTTGAAATCTGGTACACATATAGAACGTCACGTCTACTATCCGCTTTATGGGTGATGATTGTATTACTCTTTTTATCCATCCATCCATCCATTTTCCAACCCGCTGAATCCGAACACTGGGTCACGGGGGTCTGCTGGAGCCAATCCCAGCCAACACAGGGCACAAAGCAGGAAACAATCCTGGGTTTTTACCTTTATTTTATTGTAGAATCAACTCCTATCTGCGCACACCAGGGCGGCAGTGGGCGGATGCGTATGGTGTATTCACTCCACGTTATCGTGCATTGCCCTGTCACTGGTATTTTGATAAAAGAATTTGAACAACATATAAGAAGCGTATAAATTATTAAACAGTAAAACATTAACATTTAAGAAGTAAAGTTACATTAAGTACTACTGCAGTGCCTTCGGGTATACCTCATTTTTTGTTTGCCCATTACATGCTTAAATGTATACATTTTTTGGTGCACCTACCCGAGAACACGCGACATATAACCGAGCGTGGGAGAAGCATGGATTTTAAACACGCGTTGAGTTCATCTGCTGGTCTCCCTCGTGAACTAACAGGTAATGTTTGACTAAAATCTACAGCGAGTAAAACGACATTACCTCCTATTTTTTTTTTTTACGATCTCTGAGATCTTGCTTTTTTCGGTTCAAGGCTTCATAAGCTCTTTTATGTTCTATGGTGTACTTATCCCAACCCATCATCTTTGAATGTTGCAAGACTTTCGCCTTGTATGTAGATCGGGTTAATTACATTCATTGCATTCCTAGTCTGAATCACAATCTGATTGTATGGGTGGTTACCTGGCACTGTAGGGTTGCCACCCGTCCTTTAAAATACGGAATCGTCCCGTATTTGAGAATGAAATTGCGCGTCCCGTTTTGAATCAATACGGGACGGGATTTGTCCCGTATTTTTTTTATCATTTTTTTTAAAGCAGCGTCTCATGCAAATCATCCCACACGCATTTTATGAAGACGCCTCCTTTCCTACTTTTGATTGGGTAATACTTGATGTCATCGTTAGTTTGATTGGTCTTTTTAACTGTCCAGTGAGGAGGGCGGGTCTTTTAAGTAGAGTCTGCAAACTGTTGGCACTGGGATATGGCACCCGCTGCAGTATGCGTTCCTTATTTTTTTGTATTAAAAGTGGTAACCCTACCTGGCAGGTAACACTTATGTTTGGTCATGAAGTCGTCTAAAATCCGCCATGTGCCCTCTTTTAATTGTGAGAAGCAGATATATATAGCCAAATTCTCGCGCTTCGTTGCGGCGAAGTACTGCTTTTAATTTTTTAAGAAGAAAATAAAACCTTTTTAAACGGATCGAAAATATACCAATAACAATTTGTTAAGGATCTGTTTTTTTGTGAACCTCGCTTTTCACAGCTGTCCCGCTATGGCGTGTGTTTCGTTTATTTGACAGTATGTAGATCATGGTAATTAAATTCATGGCATTCGTTTTCTGAATCACAATCTGACTGTATGGATGGTTACCTGCCAGGTTACGCTTGTGGTTGATCAGGAAGTCGCCTTACATCCGCCACGTGCCCTCTTTCTGTTTCCAGAAGCTGATCATAGAATGGTTTTAATAGTTTACTTTCAAATAATGCAAAGAGTATGCGACACGTGTTTCTCCTTAATTCTGGGCTCATCAGGCATACACACTCACTGCATCCCCTCTCGAGAATCGAATATCGTCAGCGCCAGAGTTGAAGCCCCTAACGTTGCGGTCAGCAAGTGGGCTAACATCAGCCATGTGCCGTCTTTCAGTTGCGAGAAGCAGATCATAGAATGGTTGAAACTGTTGCCCCTAACGTTGCGCTACGGCGTGTGGTTCGTTTATACCTCGTGTCTTCTCATTAAACTTTTATCTCGCGAATATGTTATTGCAATCCTCAGCGGGAGCGTTTCTATAAACTTCATTTAAACTTACGTTTTACACCGTGCTTTGTTTCCCTTATGAACATGCTTGTATGCTTCACTCGCTCCCTTCTCAATTGTTTAATGAATTTTTTGTTCTTCACTGTTTGCGGCTCCTCCTTCATTTGTCCCTACTGCATTCACAGTCTTTTCACGTGATTACGTGGGAGGCGTGATGACGTGACACTCAACTCCTCCTCCCACGGCCATCGAGCTGCCGTCCATTACAGTATATTGTGAAAAAAGAGGTTCCAGTTATGACCATTACGCGTTGAATTTCGAAATGAAACCTGCCTAACTTTTGTAAGTAAGCTGTAAGGAATGAGCCTGCCAAATTTCAGCCTTCCACCTACACGGGAAGTTGGAGAATTAGTGATGAGTGAGTCAGTCAGTCAGTGAGTGAATCAGTCAGTGAGGGCTTTGCCTTTTATTATTATAGATATATGTAGATATATTATATGTAGATATATATATATAGATAGATAGATAGTTATATATGTAGATAGATATATATATATATATGTGTGTGTGTGTATATTATATATATAAAAGACAGCAACACTCATAACAATGACAACACAATTACATTGACAATCATGTTACGTTATTTTTAAAATGTTTCCTTTTTTTTTTTTCATAACCTCTTTAACACACTACTTCTCTGCTGTGAAGCGCGGGTATTTTGCTAGTGTGTAATAAAGTGGAATGATGCAGGGAATAAGTATTGAACACACTTACTGAAATTTATTTAATACTTAGTAGAAAAGCTTTTGTTGGTAATGATAGCTTCAAGACACCGCCTTTATGGATACACTAGTCGCATGCATTGCTCAGATGTGATTTTGGCCAATTCTTCCACACAAACTTCAAATCTTGAACTTTCCTGGGGCCTCTTCTATGAACTCTGATCTTCGGTTCTTTCCATAGATTTTCAATTGGATTCAAGTCGGGTGATTGACTGGGCCATGCTAGTAGCTTTAGTTTCATTCTCTGAAACCAATTGAGAGTTTCCTTGGCTGTGCATTTGAGATCATTGTCTTGCTGAAATGTCCACCCTCGTATCATCTACAGCATCCTGGTAGATTACAGCAGATTCTTATCAAGAATGTCCTGGTACATTTCTCCATTCATCCTTCCTTCAATTTTATGAATTCTGCCAGTACCATATGCTGAAAAACAGCATGTTTGTATGGTGTTTGTGAGTGATGCGCAGTGCAATTT